>NW_026974188.1:0-173294 GCF_037042905.1 Lytechinus pictus | reverse complement strand
TTTTTAGCCAATGTCAAAGCTTTTAATAAAACTTCATAATTAGTGTTTGTATGAATTCTTCATTTCCAATGCAAACTTTGATTAGCGATAACTTGAAATCCACTTGTGCTCCAAATTTCATTTTTCTTTTAAAATAAAGCTCATGGATTTCTTCAAAAATTATGTAATCATGTATTTATCTTCAAAATCTCGCCTTAATGGCTTAAATCGCCATTTAAGTCTAAGTGTTCATTTGGTGAAAGAGTTTGGGTTATTTCTTCAATTACTTGTTGCGTTATATTCTCTCTTTCATGATCTCAGGTTAAATCTTCGGTCGAAAAATGGTAAAGTAAATTCATATGAATATATAACTATTTTCCTTGAGATATCCTTCTCAGTAGCAAACAAATGGTTTCCCGTCTGTAATTTCTAGCCAATGTCAAAGCTTTTAATAAAACTTCATAATTAGTGTTTGTATAAATTCTTCATTTCCAATGCAAACTTTGATTAGCGATAACTTGAAATCCACTTGTGCTCCAAATTTCATTTTTCTTTTAAAATAAAGCTCATGGAATTCTTCAAAAATTATGTAATCATGTATTTGTCTTCAAAATCTCGCCTTAATGGTTTAAATCGCCATTTAAGTATAAGTGTTCATTTGCTGAATTTTGGACAGTCAGCGAATGTGTGTACGTATGCTTATCCATATTAGATTAAACCTGTGGTTTGGTATATTTTATCTTGTCTCAAAAGTAAAAGCTTGATGATTCTTCCATTTTTCACCACATATGCAGTAACCTTATTTGGGAGATAAATGAACATATATATTTTTGTTTTTATTCAAAAAACAAATGGTTTCCCGTCTGTAATTTTTAGCCAATGTCAAAGCTTTTAATAAAACTTCATAATTAGTGTTTGTATAAATTCTTCATTTCCAATGCAAACTTTGATTAGCGATAACTTGAAATCCACTTGTGCTCCAAATTTCATTTTTCTTTTAAAATAAAGCTCATGGATTTCTTCAAAAATTATGTAATCATGTATTTATCTTCAAAATCTCGCCTTAATGGCTTAAATCGCCATTTAAGTCTAAGTGTTCATTTGGTGAAAGAGTTTGGGTTATTTCTTCAATTACTTGTTGCGTTATATTCTCTCTTTCATGATCTCAGGTTAAATCTTCGGTCGAAAAATGGTAAAGTAAATTCATATGAATATATAACTATTTTCCTTGAGATATCCTTCTCAGTAGCAAACAAATGGTTTCCCGTCTGTAATTTCTAGCCAATGTCAAAGCTTTTAATAAAACTTCATAATTAGTGTTTGTATAAATTCTTCATTTCCAATGCAAACTTTGATTAGCGATAACTTGAAATCCACTTGTGCTCCAAATTTCATTTTTCTTTTAAAATAAAGCTCATGGAATTCTTCAAAAATTATGTAATCATGTATTTGTCTTCAAAATCTCGCCTTAATGGTTTAAATCGCCATTTAAGTATAAGTGTTCATTTGCTGAATTTTGGACAGTCAGCGAATGTGTGTACGTATGCTTATCCATATTAGATTAAACCTGTGGTTTGGTATATTTTATCTTGTCTCAAAAGTAAAAGCTTGATGATTCTTCCATTTTTCACCACATATGCAGTAACCTTATTTGGGAGATAAATGAACATATATATATTTTTGTTTTTATTCAAAAAACAAATGGTTTCCCGTCTGTAATTTTTAGCCAATGTCAAAGCTTTTAATAAAACTTCATAATTAGTGTTTGTATAAATTCTTCATTTCCAATGCAAACTTTGATTAGCGATAACTTGAAATCCACTTGTGCTCCAAATTTCATTTTTCTTTTAAAATAAAGCTCATGGAATTCTTCAAAAATTATGTAATCATGTATTTGTCTTCAAAATCTCGCCTTAATGGTTTAAATCGCCATTTAAGTATAAGTGTTCATTTGCTGAATTTTGGACAGTCAGCGAATGTGTGTACGTATGCTTATCCATATTAGATTAAACCTGTGGTTTGGTATATTTTATCTTGTCTCAAAAGTAAAAGCTTGATGATTCTTCCATTTTTCACCACATATGCAGTAACCTTATTTGGGAGATAAATGAACATATATATATTTTTGTTTTTATTAAAAAAACAAATGGTTTCCCGTCTGTAATTTCTAGCCAATGTCAAAGCTTTTAATAAAACTTCATAATTAGTGTTTGTATGAATTCTTCATTTCCAATGCAAACTTTGATTAGCGATAACTTGAAATCCACTTGTGCTCCAAATTTCATTTTTCTTTTAAAATAAAGCTCATGGATTTCTTCAAAATTATGTAATCATGTATTTATCTTCAAAATCTCGCCTTAATGGCTTAAATCGCCATTTAAGTCTAAGTGTTCATTTGGTGAAAGAGTTTGGGTTATTTCTTCAATTACTTGTTGCGTTATATTCTCTCTTTCATGATCTCAGGTTAAATCTTCGGTCGAAAAATGGAAAAGTAAATTCATATGAATATATAACTATTTTCCTTGAGATATCCTTCTCAGTAGCAAACAAATGGTTTCCCGTCTGTAATTTCTAGCCAATGTCAAAGCTTTTAATAAAACTTCATAATTAGTGTTTGTATAAATTCTTCATTTCCAATGCAAACTTTGATTAGCGATAACTTGAAATCCACTTGTGCTCCAAATTTCATTTTTCTTTTAAAATAAAGCTCATGGAATTCTTCAAAAATTATGTAATCATGTATTTGTCTTCAAAATCTCGCCTTAATGGTTTAAATCGCCATTTAAGTATAAGTGTTCATTTGCTGAATTTTGGACAGTCAGCGAATGTGTGTACGTATGCTTATCCATATTAGATTAAACCTGTGGTTTGGTATATTTTATCTTGTCTCAAAAGTAAAAGCTTGATGATTCTTCCATTTTTCACCACATATGCAGTAACCTTATTTGGGAGATAAATGAACATATATATATTTTTGTTTTTATTCAAAAAACAAATGGTTTCCCGTCTGTAATTTCTAGCCAATGTCAAAGCTTTTAATAAAACTTCATAATTAGTGTTTGTATGAATTCTTCATTTCCAATGCAAACTTTGATTAGCGATAACTTGAAATCCACTTGTGCTCCAAATTTCATTTTTCTTTTAAAATAAAGCTCATGGATTTCTTCAAAAATTATGTAATCATGTATTTATCTTCAAAATCTCGCCTTAATGGCTTAAATCGCCATTTAAGTCTAAGTGTTCATTTGGTGAAAGAGTTTGGGTTATTTCTTCAATTACTTGTTGCGTTATATTCTCTCTTTCATGATCTCAGGTTAAATCTTCGGTCGAAAAATGGTAAAGTAAATTCATATGAATATATAACTATTTTCCTTGAGATATCCTTCTCAGTAGCAAACAAATGGTTTCCCGTCTGTAATTTCTAGCCAATGTCAAAGCTTTTAATAAAACTTCATAATTAGTGTTTGTATAAATTCTTCATTTCCAATGCAAACTTTGATTAGCGATAACTTGAAATCCACTTGTGCTCCAAATTTCATTTTTCTTTTAAAATAAAGCTCATGGAATTCTTCAAAAATTATGTAATCATGTATTTGTCTTCAAAATCTCGCCTTAATGGTTTAAATCGCCATTTAAGTATAAGTGTTCATTTGCTGAATTCTGGACAGTCAGCGAATGTGTGTACGTATGCTTATCCATATTAGATTAAACCTGTGGTTTGGTATATTTTATCTTGTCTCAAAAGTAAAAGCTTGATGATTCTTCCATTTTTCACCACATATGCAGTAACCTTATTTGGGAGATAAATGAACATATATATATTTTTGTTTTTATTCAAAAAACAAATGGTTTCCCGTCTGTAATTTTTAGCCAATGTCAAAGCTTTTAATAAAACTTCATAATTAGTGTTTGTATAAATTCTTCATTTCCAATGCAAACTTTGATTAGCGATAACTTGAAATCCACTTGTGCTCCAAATTTCATTTTTCTTTTAAAATAAAGCTCATGGATTTCTTCAAAAATTATGTAATCATGTATTTATCTTCAAAATCTCGCCTTAATGGCTTAAATCGCCATTTAAGTCTAAGTGTTCATTTGGTGAAAGAGTTTGGGTTATTTCTTCAATTACTTGTTGCGTTATATTCTCTCTTTCATGATCTCAGGTTAAATCTTCGGTCGAAAAATGGTAAAGTAAATTCATATGAATATATAACTATTTTCCTTGAGATATCCTTCTCAGTAGCAAACAAATGGTTTCCCGTCTGTAATTTCTAGCCAATGTCAAAGCTTTTAATAAAACTTCATAATTAGTGTTTGTATAAATTCTTCATTTCCAATGCAAACTTTGATTAGCGATAACTTGAAATCCACTTGTGCTCCAAATTTCATTTTTCTTTTAAAATAAAGCTCATGGAATTCTTCAAAAATTATGTAATCATGTATTTGTCTTCAAAATCTCGCCTTAATGGTTTAAATCGCCATTTAAGTATAAGTGTTCATTTGCTGAATTTTGGACAGTCAGCGAATGTGTGTACGTATGCTTATCCATATTAGATTAAACCTGTGGTTTGGTATATTTTATCTTGTCTCAAAAGTAAAAGCTTGATGATTCTTCCATTTTTCACCACATATGCAGTAACCTTATTTGGGAGATAAATGAACATATATATATTTTTGTTTTTATTCAAAAAACAAATGGTTTCCCGTCTGTAATTTTTAGCCAATGTCAAAGCTTTTAATAAAACTTCATAATTAGTGTTTGTATAAATTCTTCATTTCCAATGCAAACTTTGATTAGCGATAACTTGAAATCCACTTGTGCTCCAAATTTCATTTTTCTTTTAAAATAAAGCTCATGGAATTCTTCAAAAATTATGTAATCATGTATTTGTCTTCAAAATCTCGCCTTAATGGTTTAAATCGCCATTTAAGTATAAGTGTTCATTTGCTGAATTTTGGACAGTCAGCGAATGTGTGTACGTATGCTTATCCATATTAGATTAAACCTGTGGTTTGGTATATTTTATCTTGTCTCAAAAGTAAAAGCTTGATGATTCTTCCATTTTTCACCACATATGCAGTAACCTTATTTGGGAGATAAATGAACATATATATATTTTTGTTTTTATTAAAAAAACAAATGGTTTCCCGTCTGTAATTTCTAGCCAATGTCAAAGCTTTTAATAAAACTTCATAATTAGTGTTTGTATGAATTCTTCATTTCCAATGCAAACTTTGATTAGCGATAACTTGAAATCCACTTGTGCTCCAAATTTCATTTTTCTTTTAAAATAAAGCTCATGGATTTCTTCAAAATTATGTAATCATGTATTTATCTTCAAAATCTCGCCTTAATGGCTTAAATCGCCATTTAAGTCTAAGTGTTCATTTGGTGAAAGAGTTTGGGTTATTTCTTCAATTACTTGTTGCGTTATATTCTCTCTTTCATGATCTCAGGTTAAATCTTCGGTCGAAAAATGGAAAAGTAAATTCATATGAATATATAACTATTTTCCTTGAGATATCCTTCTCAGTAGCAAACAAATGGTTTCCCGTCTGTAATTTCTAGCCAATGTCAAAGCTTTTAATAAAACTTCATAATTAGTGTTTGTATAAATTCTTCATTTCCAATGCAAACTTTGATTAGCGATAACTTGAAATCCACTTGTGCTCCAAATTTCATTTTTCTTTTAAAATAAAGCTCATGGAATTCTTCAAAAATTATGTAATCATGTATTTGTCTTCAAAATCTCGCCTTAATGGTTTAAATCGCCATTTAAGTATAAGTGTTCATTTGCTGAATTTTGGACAGTCAGCGAATGTGTGTACGTATGCTTATCCATATTAGATTAAACCTGTGGTTTGGTATATTTTATCTTGTCTCAAAAGTAAAAGCTTGATGATTCTTCCATTTTTCACCACATATGCAGTAACCTTATTTGGGAGATAAATGAACATATATATATTTTTGTTTTTATTCAAAAAACAAATGGTTTCCCGTCTGTAATTTCTAGCCAATGTCAAAGCTTTTAATAAAACTTCATAATTAGTGTTTGTATGAATTCTTCATTTCCAATGCAAACTTTGATTAGCGATAACTTGAAATCCACTTGTGCTCCAAATTTCATTTTTCTTTTAAAATAAAGCTCATGGATTTCTTCAAAAATTATGTAATCATGTATTTATCTTCAAAATCTCGCCTTAATGGCTTAAATCGCCATTTAAGTCTAAGTGTTCATTTGGTGAAAGAGTTTGGGTTATTTCTTCAATTACTTGTTGCGTTATATTCTCTCTTTCATGATCTCAGGTTAAATCTTCGGTCGAAAAATGGTAAAGTAAATTCATATGAATATATAACTATTTTCCTTGAGATATCCTTCTCAGTAGCAAACAAATGGTTTCCCGTCTGTAATTTCTAGCCAATGTCAAAGCTTTTAATAAAACTTCATAATTAGTGTTTGTATAAATTCTTCATTTCCAATGCAAACTTTGATTAGCGATAACTTGAAATCCACTTGTGCTCCAAATTTCATTTTTCTTTTAAAATAAAGCTCATGGAATTCTTCAAAAATTATGTAATCATGTATTTGTCTTCAAAATCTCGCCTTAATGGTTTAAATCGCCATTTAAGTATAAGTGTTCATTTGCTGAATTTTGGACAGTCAGCGAATGTGTGTACGTATGCTTATCCATATTAGATTAAACCTGTGGTTTGGTATATTTTATCTTGTCTCAAAAGTAAAAGCTTGATGATTCTTCCATTTTTCACCACATATGCAGTAACCTTATTTGGGAGATAAATGAACATATATATATTTTTGTTTTTATTCAAAAAACAAATGGTTTCCCGTCTGTAATTTTTAGCCAATGTCAAAGCTTTTAATAAAACTTCATAATTAGTGTTTGTATAAATTCTTCATTTCCAATGCAAACTTTGATTAGCGATAACTTGAAATCCACTTGTGCTCCAAATTTCATTTTTCTTTTAAAATAAAGCTCATGGAATTCTTCAAAAATTATGTAATCATGTATTTGTCTTCAAAATCTCGCCTTAATGGTTTAAATCGCCATTTAAGTATAAGTGTTCATTTGCTGAATTTTGGACAGTCAGCGAATGTGTGTACGTATGCTTATCCATATTAGATTAAACCTGTGGTTTGGTATATTTTATCTTGTCTCAAAAGTAAAAGCTTGATGATTCTTCCATTTTTCACCACATATGCAGTAACCTTATTTGGGAGATAAATGAACATATATATATTTTTGTTTTTATTCAAAAAACAAATGGTTTCCCGTCTGTAATTTCTAGCCAATGTCAAAGCTTTTAATAAAACTTCATAATTAGTGTTTGTATGAATTCTTCATTTCCAATGCAAACTTTGATTAGCGATAACTTGAAATCCACTTGTGCTCCAAATTTCATTTTTCTTTTAAAATAAAGCTCATGGATTTCTTCAAAATTATGTAATCATGTATTTATCTTCAAAATCTCGCCTTAATGGCTTAAATCGCCATTTAAGTCTAAGTGTTCATTTGGTGAAAGAGTTTGGGTTATTTCTTCAATTACTTGTTGCGTTATATTCTCTCTTTCATGATCTCAGGTTAAATCTTCGGTCGAAAAATGGAAAAGTAAATTCATATGAATATATAACTATTTTCCTTGAGATATCCTTCTCAGTAGCAAACAAATGGTTTCCCGTCTGTAATTTCTAGCCAATGTCAAAGCTTTTAATAAAACTTCATAATTAGTGTTTGTATGAATTCTTCATTTCCAATGCAAACTTTGATTAGCGATAACTTGAAATCCACTTGTGCTCCAAATTTCATTTTTCTTTTAAAATAAAGCTCATGGATTTCTTCAAAATTATGTAATCATGTATTTATCTTCAAAATCTCGCCTTAATGGCTTAAATCGCCATTTAAGTCTAAGTGTTCATTTGGTGAAAGAGTTTGGGTTATTTCTTCAATTACTTGTTGCGTTATATTCTCTCTTTCATGATCTCAGGTTAAATCTTCGGTCGAAAAATGGAAAAGTAAATTCATATGAATATATAACTATTTTCCTTGAGATATCCTTCTCAGTAGCAAACAAATGGTTTCCCGTCTGTAATTTCTAGCCAATGTCAAAGCTTTTAATAAAACTTCATAATTAGTGTTTGTATAAATTCTTCATTTCCAATGCAAACTTTGATTAGCGATAACTTGAAATCCACTTGTGCTCCAAATTTCATTTTTCTTTTAAAATAAAGCTCATGGAATTCTTCAAAAATTATGTAATCATGTATTTGTCTTCAAAATCTCGCCTTAATGGTTTAAATCGCCATTTAAGTATAAGTGTTCATTTGCTGAATTTTGGACAGTCAGCGAATGTGTGTACGTATGCTTATCCATATTAGATTAAACCTGTGGTTTGGTATATTTTATCTTGTCTCAAAAGTAAAAGCTTGATGATTCTTCCATTTTTCACCACATATGCAGTAACCTTATTTGGGAGATAAATGAACATATATATATTTTTGTTTTTATTCAAAAAACAAATGGTTTCCCGTCTGTAATTTCTAGCCAATGTCAAAGCTTTTAATAAAACTTCATAATTAGTGTTTGTATGAATTCTTCATTTCCAATGCAAACTTTGATTAGCGATAACTTGAAATCCACTTGTGCTCCAAATTTCATTTTTCTTTTAAAATAAAGCTCATGGATTTCTTCAAAAATTATGTAATCATGTATTTATCTTCAAAATCTCGCCTTAATGGCTTAAATCGCCATTTAAGTCTAAGTGTTCATTTGGTGAAAGAGTTTGGGTTATTTCTTCAATTACTTGTTGCGTTATATTCTCTCTTTCATGATCTCAGGTTAAATCTTCGGTCGAAAAATGGTAAAGTAAATTCATATGAATATATAACTATTTTCCTTGAGATATCCTTCTCAGTAGCAAACAAATGGTTTCCCGTCTGTAATTTCTAGCCAATGTCAAAGCTTTTAATAAAACTTCATAATTAGTGTTTGTATAAATTCTTCATTTCCAATGCAAACTTTGATTAGCGATAACTTGAAATCCACTTGTGCTCCAAATTTCATTTTTCTTTTAAAATAAAGCTCATGGAATTCTTCAAAAATTATGTAATCATGTATTTGTCTTCAAAATCTCGCCTTAATGGTTTAAATCGCCATTTAAGTATAAGTGTTCATTTGCTGAATTTTGGACAGTCAGCGAATGTGTGTACGTATGCTTATCCATATTAGATTAAACCTGTGGTTTGGTATATTTTATCTTGTCTCAAAAGTAAAAGCTTGATGATTCTTCCATTTTTCACCACATATGCAGTAACCTTATTTGGGAGATAAATGAACATATATATATTTTTGTTTTTATTCAAAAAACAAATGGTTTCCCGTCTGTAATTTCTAGCCAATGTCAAAGCTTTTAATAAAACTTCATAATTAGTGTTTGTATGAATTCTTCATTTCCAATGCAAACTTTGATTAGCGATAACTTGAAATCCACTTGTGCTCCAAATTTCATTTTTCTTTTAAAATAAAGCTCATGGATTTCTTCAAAAATTATGTAATCATGTATTTATCTTCAAAATCTCGCCTTAATGGCTTAAATCGCCATTTAAGTCTAAGTGTTCATTTGGTGAAAGAGTTTGGGTTATTTCTTCAATTACTTGTTGCGTTATATTCTCTCTTTCATGATCTCAGGTTAAATCTTCGGTCGAAAAATGGTAAAGTAAATTCATATGAATATATAACTATTTTCCTTGAGATATCCTTCTCAGTAGCAAACAAATGGTTTCCCGTCTGTAATTTCTAGCCAATGTCAAAGCTTTTAATAAAACTTCATAATTAGTGTTTGTATAAATTCTTCATTTCCAATGCAAACTTTGATTAGCGATAACTTGAAATCCACTTGTGCTCCAAATTTCATTTTTCTTTTAAAATAAAGCTCATGGAATTCTTCAAAAATTATGTAATCATGTATTTGTCTTCAAAATCTCGCCTTAATGGTTTAAATCGCCATTTAAGTATAAGTGTTCATTTGCTGAATTCTGGACAGTCAGCGAATGTGTGTACGTATGCTTATCCATATTAGATTAAACCTGTGGTTTGGTATATTTTATCTTGTCTCAAAAGTAAAAGCTTGATGATTCTTCCATTTTTCACCACATATGCAGTAACCTTATTTGGGAGATAAATGAACATATATATATTTTTGTTTTTATTCAAAAAACAAATGGTTTCCCGTCTGTAATTTTTAGCCAATGTCAAAGCTTTTAATAAAACTTCATAATTAGTGTTTGTATAAATTCTTCATTTCCAATGCAAACTTTGATTAGCGATAACTTGAAATCCACTTGTGCTCCAAATTTCATTTTTCTTTTAAAATAAAGCTCATGGATTTCTTCAAAAATTATGTAATCATGTATTTATCTTCAAAATCTCGCCTTAATGGCTTAAATCGCCATTTAAGTCTAAGTGTTCATTTGGTGAAAGAGTTTGGGTTATTTCTTCAATTACTTGTTGCGTTATATTCTCTCTTTCATGATCTCAGGTTAAATCTTCGGTCGAAAAATGGTAAAGTAAATTCATATGAATATATAACTATTTTCCTTGAGATATCCTTCTCAGTAGCAAACAAATGGTTTCCCGTCTGTAATTTCTAGCCAATGTCAAAGCTTTTAATAAAACTTCATAATTAGTGTTTGTATAAATTCTTCATTTCCAATGCAAACTTTGATTAGCGATAACTTGAAATCCACTTGTGCTCCAAATTTCATTTTTCTTTTAAAATAAAGCTCATGGAATTCTTCAAAAATTATGTAATCATGTATTTGTCTTCAAAATCTCGCCTTAATGGTTTAAATCGCCATTTAAGTATAAGTGTTCATTTGCTGAATTTTGGACAGTCAGCGAATGTGTGTACGTATGCTTATCCATATTAGATTAAACCTGTGGTTTGGTATATTTTATCTTGTCTCAAAAGTAAAAGCTTGATGATTCTTCCATTTTTCACCACATATGCAGTAACCTTATTTGGGAGATAAATGAACATATATATATTTTTGTTTTTATTCAAAAAACAAATGGTTTCCCGTCTGTAATTTTTAGCCAATGTCAAAGCTTTTAATAAAACTTCATAATTAGTGTTTGTATAAATTCTTCATTTCCAATGCAAACTTTGATTAGCGATAACTTGAAATCCACTTGTGCTCCAAATTTCATTTTTCTTTTAAAATAAAGCTCATGGAATTCTTCAAAAATTATGTAATCATGTATTTGTCTTCAAAATCTCGCCTTAATGGTTTAAATCGCCATTTAAGTATAAGTGTTCATTTGCTGAATTTTGGACAGTCAGCGAATGTGTGTACGTATGCTTATCCATATTAGATTAAACCTGTGGTTTGGTATATTTTATCTTGTCTCAAAAGTAAAAGCTTGATGATTCTTCCATTTTTCACCACATATGCAGTAACCTTATTTGGGAGATAAATGAACATATATATATTTTTGTTTTTATTCAAAAAACAAATGGTTTCCCGTCTGTAATTTTTAGCCAATGTCAAAGCTTTTAATAAAACTTCATAATTAGTGTTTGTATAAATTCTTCATTTCCAATGCAAACTTTGATTAGCGATAACTTGAAATCCACTTGTGCTCCAAATTTCATTTTTCTTTTAAAATAAAGCTCATGGATTTCTTCAAAAATTATGTAATCATGTATTTATCTTCAAAATCTCGCCTTAATGGCTTAAATCGCCATTTAAGTCTAAGTGTTCATTTGGTGAAAGAGTTTGGGTTATTTCTTCAATTACTTGTTGCGTTATATTCTCTCTTTCATGATCTCAGGTTAAATCTTCGGTCGAAAAATGGTAAAGTAAATTCATATGAATATATAACTATTTTCCTTGAGATATCCTTCTCAGTAGCAAACAAATGGTTTCCCGTCTGTAATTTCTAGCCAATGTCAAAGCTTTTAATAAAACTTCATAATTAGTGTTTGTATAAATTCTTCATTTCCAATGCAAACTTTGATTAGCGATAACTTGAAATCCACTTGTGCTCCAAATTTCATTTTTCTTTTAAAATAAAGCTCATGGAATTCTTCAAAAATTATGTAATCATGTATTTGTCTTCAAAATCTCGCCTTAATGGTTTAAATCGCCATTTAAGTATAAGTGTTCATTTGCTGAATTTTGGACAGTCAGCGAATGTGTGTACGTATGCTTATCCATATTAGATTAAACCTGTGGTTTGGTATATTTTATCTTGTCTCAAAAGTAAAAGCTTGATGATTCTTCCATTTTTCACCACATATGCAGTAACCTTATTTGGGAGATAAATGAACATATATATATTTTTGTTTTTATTCAAAAAACAAATGGTTTCCCGTCTGTAATTTTTAGCCAATGTCAAAGCTTTTAATAAAACTTCATAATTAGTGTTTGTATAAATTCTTCATTTCCAATGCAAACTTTGATTAGCGATAACTTGAAATCCACTTGTGCTCCAAATTTCATTTTTCTTTTAAAATAAAGCTCATGGAATTCTTCAAAAATTATGTAATCATGTATTTGTCTTCAAAATCTCGCCTTAATGGTTTAAATCGCCATTTAAGTATAAGTGTTCATTTGCTGAATTTTGGACAGTCAGCGAATGTGTGTACGTATGCTTATCCATATTAGATTAAACCTGTGGTTTGGTATATTTTATCTTGTCTCAAAAGTAAAAGCTTGATGATTCTTCCATTTTTCACCACATATGCAGTAACCTTATTTGGGAGATAAATGAACATATATATATTTTTGTTTTTATTAAAAAAACAAATGGTTTCCCGTCTGTAATTTCTAGCCAATGTCAAAGCTTTTAATAAAACTTCATAATTAGTGTTTGTATGAATTCTTCATTTCCAATGCAAACTTTGATTAGCGATAACTTGAAATCCACTTGTGCTCCAAATTTCATTTTTCTTTTAAAATAAAGCTCATGGATTTCTTCAAAATTATGTAATCATGTATTTATCTTCAAAATCTCGCCTTAATGGCTTAAATCGCCATTTAAGTCTAAGTGTTCATTTGGTGAAAGAGTTTGGGTTATTTCTTCAATTACTTGTTGCGTTATATTCTCTCTTTCATGATCTCAGGTTAAATCTTCGGTCGAAAAATGGAAAAGTAAATTCATATGAATATATAACTATTTTCCTTGAGATATCCTTCTCAGTAGCAAACAAATGGTTTCCCGTCTGTAATTTCTAGCCAATGTCAAAGCTTTTAATAAAACTTCATAATTAGTGTTTGTATAAATTCTTCATTTCCAATGCAAACTTTGATTAGCGATAACTTGAAATCCACTTGTGCTCCAAATTTCATTTTTCTTTTAAAATAAAGCTCATGGAATTCTTCAAAAATTATGTAATCATGTATTTGTCTTCAAAATCTCGCCTTAATGGTTTAAATCGCCATTTAAGTATAAGTGTTCATTTGCTGAATTTTGGACAGTCAGCGAATGTGTGTACGTATGCTTATCCATATTAGATTAAACCTGTGGTTTGGTATATTTTATCTTGTCTCAAAAGTAAAAGCTTGATGATTCTTCCATTTTTCACCACATATGCAGTAACCTTATTTGGGAGATAAATGAACATATATATATTTTTGTTTTTATTCAAAAAACAAATGGTTTCCCGTCTGTAATTTCTAGCCAATGTCAAAGCTTTTAATAAAACTTCATAATTAGTGTTTGTATGAATTCTTCATTTCCAATGCAAACTTTGATTAGCGATAACTTGAAATCCACTTGTGCTCCAAATTTCATTTTTCTTTTAAAATAAAGCTCATGGATTTCTTCAAAAATTATGTAATCATGTATTTATCTTCAAAATCTCGCCTTAATGGCTTAAATCGCCATTTAAGTCTAAGTGTTCATTTGGTGAAAGAGTTTGGGTTATTTCTTCAATTACTTGTTGCGTTATATTCTCTCTTTCATGATCTCAGGTTAAATCTTCGGTCGAAAAATGGTAAAGTAAATTCATATGAATATATAACTATTTTCCTTGAGATATCCTTCTCAGTAGCAAACAAATGGTTTCCCGTCTGTAATTTCTAGCCAATGTCAAAGCTTTTAATAAAACTTCATAATTAGTGTTTGTATAAATTCTTCATTTCCAATGCAAACTTTGATTAGCGATAACTTGAAATCCACTTGTGCTCCAAATTTCATTTTTCTTTTAAAATAAAGCTCATGGAATTCTTCAAAAATTATGTAATCATGTATTTGTCTTCAAAATCTCGCCTTAATGGTTTAAATCGCCATTTAAGTATAAGTGTTCATTTGCTGAATTTTGGACAGTCAGCGAATGTGTGTACGTATGCTTATCCATATTAGATTAAACCTGTGGTTTGGTATATTTTATCTTGTCTCAAAAGTAAAAGCTTGATGATTCTTCCATTTTTCACCACATATGCAGTAACCTTATTTGGGAGATAAATGAACATATATATATTTTTGTTTTTATTCAAAAAACAAATGGTTTCCCGTCTGTAATTTTTAGCCAATGTCAAAGCTTTTAATAAAACTTCATAATTAGTGTTTGTATAAATTCTTCATTTCCAATGCAAACTTTGATTAGCGATAACTTGAAATCCACTTGTGCTCCAAATTTCATTTTTCTTTTAAAATAAAGCTCATGGAATTCTTCAAAAATTATGTAATCATGTATTTGTCTTCAAAATCTCGCCTTAATGGTTTAAATCGCCATTTAAGTATAAGTGTTCATTTGCTGAATTTTGGACAGTCAGCGAATGTGTGTACGTATGCTTATCCATATTAGATTAAACCTGTGGTTTGGTATATTTTATCTTGTCTCAAAAGTAAAAGCTTGATGATTCTTCCATTTTTCACCACATATGCAGTAACCTTATTTGGGAGATAAATGAACATATATATATTTTTGTTTTTATTCAAAAAACAAATGGTTTCCCGTCTGTAATTTCTAGCCAATGTCAAAGCTTTTAATAAAACTTCATAATTAGTGTTTGTATGAATTCTTCATTTCCAATGCAAACTTTGATTAGCGATAACTTGAAATCCACTTGTGCTCCAAATTTCATTTTTCTTTTAAAATAAAGCTCATGGATTTCTTCAAAATTATGTAATCATGTATTTATCTTCAAAATCTCGCCTTAATGGCTTAAATCGCCATTTAAGTCTAAGTGTTCATTTGGTGAAAGAGTTTGGGTTATTTCTTCAATTACTTGTTGCGTTATATTCTCTCTTTCATGATCTCAGGTTAAATCTTCGGTCGAAAAATGGAAAAGTAAATTCATATGAATATATAACTATTTTCCTTGAGATATCCTTCTCAGTAGCAAACAAATGGTTTCCCGTCTGTAATTTCTAGCCAATGTCAAAGCTTTTAATAAAACTTCATAATTAGTGTTTGTATAAATTCTTCATTTCCAATGCAAACTTTGATTAGCGATAACTTGAAATCCACTTGTGCTCCAAATTTCATTTTTCTTTTAAAATAAAGCTCATGGAATTCTTCAAAAATTATGTAATCATGTATTTGTCTTCAAAATCTCGCCTTAATGGTTTAAATCGCCATTTAAGTATAAGTGTTCATTTGCTGAATTTTGGACAGTCAGCGAATGTGTGTACGTATGCTTATCCATATTAGATTAAACCTGTGGTTTGGTATATTTTATCTTGTCTCAAAAGTAAAAGCTTGATGATTCTTCCATTTTTCACCACATATGCAGTAACCTTATTTGGGAGATAAATGAACATATATATATTTTTGTTTTTATTCAAAAAACAAATGGTTTCCCGTCTGTAATTTCTAGCCAATGTCAAAGCTTTTAATAAAACTTCATAATTAGTGTTTGTATGAATTCTTCATTTCCAATGCAAACTTTGATTAGCGATAACTTGAAATCCACTTGTGCTCCAAATTTCATTTTTCTTTTAAAATAAAGCTCATGGATTTCTTCAAAAATTATGTAATCATGTATTTATCTTCAAAATCTCGCCTTAATGGCTTAAATCGCCATTTAAGTCTAAGTGTTCATTTGGTGAAAGAGTTTGGGTTATTTCTTCAATTACTTGTTGCGTTATATTCTCTCTTTCATGATCTCAGGTTAAATCTTCGGTCGAAAAATGGTAAAGTAAATTCATATGAATATATAACTATTTTCCTTGAGATATCCTTCTCAGTAGCAAACAAATGGTTTCCCGTCTGTAATTTCTAGCCAATGTCAAAGCTTTTAATAAAACTTCATAATTAGTGTTTGTATAAATTCTTCATTTCCAATGCAAACTTTGATTAGCGATAACTTGAAATCCACTTGTGCTCCAAATTTCATTTTTCTTTTAAAATAAAGCTCATGGAATTCTTCAAAAATTATGTAATCATGTATTTGTCTTCAAAATCTCGCCTTAATGGTTTAAATCGCCATTTAAGTATAAGTGTTCATTTGCTGAATTTTGGACAGTCAGCGAATGTGTGTACGTATGCTTATCCATATTAGATTAAACCTGTGGTTTGGTATATTTTATCTTGTCTCAAAAGTAAAAGCTTGATGATTCTTCCATTTTTCACCACATATGCAGTAACCTTATTTGGGAGATAAATGAACATATATATATTTTTGTTTTTATTCAAAAAACAAATGGTTTCCCGTCTGTAATTTTTAGCCAATGTCAAAGCTTTTAATAAAACTTCATAATTAGTGTTTGTATAAATTCTTCATTTCCAATGCAAACTTTGATTAGCGATAACTTGAAATCCACTTGTGCTCCAAATTTCATTTTTCTTTTAAAATAAAGCTCATGGAATTCTTCAAAAATTATGTAATCATGTATTTGTCTTCAAAATCTCGCCTTAATGGTTTAAATCGCCATTTAAGTATAAGTGTTCATTTGCTGAATTTTGGACAGTCAGCGAATGTGTGTACGTATGCTTATCCATATTAGATTAAACCTGTGGTTTGGTATATTTTATCTTGTCTCAAAAGTAAAAGCTTGATGATTCTTCCATTTTTCACCACATATGCAGTAACCTTATTTGGGAGATAAATGAACATATATATATTTTTGTTTTTATTCAAAAAACAAATGGTTTCCCGTCTGTAATTTCTAGCCAATGTCAAAGCTTTTAATAAAACTTCATAATTAGTGTTTGTATGAATTCTTCATTTCCAATGCAAACTTTGATTAGCGATAACTTGAAATCCACTTGTGCTCCAAATTTCATTTTTCTTTTAAAATAAAGCTCATGGATTTCTTCAAAAATTATGTAATCATGTATTTATCTTCAAAATCTCGCCTTAATGGCTTAAATCGCCATTTAAGTCTAAGTGTTCATTTGGTGAAAGAGTTTGGGTTATTTCTTCAATTACTTGTTGCGTTATATTCTCTCTTTCATGATCTCAGGTTAAATCTTCGGTCGAAAAATGGTAAAGTAAATTCATATGAATATATAACTATTTTCCTTGAGATATCCTTCTCAGTAGCAAACAAATGGTTTCCCGTCTGTAATTTCTAGCCAATGTCAAAGCTTTTAATAAAACTTCATAATTAGTGTTTGTATAAATTCTTCATTTCCAATGCAAACTTTGATTAGCGATAACTTGAAATCCACTTGTGCTCCAAATTTCATTTTTCTTTTAAAATAAAGCTCATGGAATTCTTCAAAAATTATGTAATCATGTATTTGTCTTCAAAATCTCGCCTTAATGGTTTAAATCGCCATTTAAGTATAAGTGTTCATTTGCTGAATTTTGGACAGTCAGCGAATGTGTGTACGTATGCTTATCCATATTAGATTAAACCTGTGGTTTGGTATATTTTATCTTGTCTCAAAAGTAAAAGCTTGATGATTCTTCCATTTTTCACCACATATGCAGTAACCTTATTTGGGAGATAAATGAACATATATATATTTTTGTTTTTATTCAAAAAACAAATGGTTTCCCGTCTGTAATTTTTAGCCAATGTCAAAGCTTTTAATAAAACTTCATAATTAGTGTTTGTATAAATTCTTCATTTCCAATGCAAACTTTGATTAGCGATAACTTGAAATCCACTTGTGCTCCAAATTTCATTTTTCTTTTAAAATAAAGCTCATGGAATTCTTCAAAAATTATGTAATCATGTATTTGTCTTCAAAATCTCGCCTTAATGGTTTAAATCGCCATTTAAGTATAAGTGTTCATTTGCTGAATTTTGGACAGTCAGCGAATGTGTGTACGTATGCTTATCCATATTAGATTAAACCTGTGGTTTGGTATATTTTATCTTGTCTCAAAAGTAAAAGCTTGATGATTCTTCCATTTTTCACCACATATGCAGTAACCTTATTTGGGAGATAAATGAACATATATATATTTTTGTTTTTATTCAAAAAACAAATGGTTTCCCGTCTGTAATTTCTAGCCAATGTCAAAGCTTTTAATAAAACTTCATAATTAGTGTTTGTATGAATTCTTCATTTCCAATGCAAACTTTGATTAGCGATAACTTGAAATCCACTTGTGCTCCAAATTTCATTTTTCTTTTAAAATAAAGCTCATGGATTTCTTCAAAATTATGTAATCATGTATTTATCTTCAAAATCTCGCCTTAATGGCTTAAATCGCCATTTAAGTCTAAGTGTTCATTTGGTGAAAGAGTTTGGGTTATTTCTTCAATTACTTGTTGCGTTATATTCTCTCTTTCATGATCTCAGGTTAAATCTTCGGTCGAAAAATGGAAAAGTAAATTCATATGAATATATAACTATTTTCCTTGAGATATCCTTCTCAGTAGCAAACAAATGGTTTCCCGTCTGTAATTTCTAGCCAATGTCAAAGCTTTTAATAAAACTTCATAATTAGTGTTTGTATACATTCTTCATTTCCAATGCAAACTTTGATTAGCGATAACTTGAAATCCACTTGTGCTCCAAATTTCATTTTTCTTTTAAAATAAAGCTCATGGAATTCTTCAAAAATTATGTAATCATGTATTTGTCTTCAAAATCTCGCCTTAATGGTTTAAATCGCCATTTAAGTATAAGTGTTCATTTGCTGAATTTTGGACAGTCAGCGAATGTGTGTACGTATGCTTATCCATATTAGATTAAACCTGTGGTTTGGTATATTTTATCTTGTCTCAAAAGTAAAAGCTTGATGATTCTTCCATTTTTCACCACATATGCAGTAACCTTATTTGGGAGATAAATGAACATATATATATTTTTGTTTTTATTCAAAAAACAAATGGTTTCCCGTCTGTAATTTCTAGCCAATGTCAAAGCTTTTAATAAAACTTCATAATTAGTGTTTGTATGAATTCTTCATTTCCAATGCAAACTTTGATTAGCGATAACTTGAAATCCACTTGTGCTCCAAATTTCATTTTTCTTTTAAAATAAAGCTCATGGATTTCTTCAAAAATTATGTAATCATGTATTTATCTTCAAAATCTCGCCTTAATGGCTTAAATCGCCATTTAAGTCTAAGTGTTCATTTGGTGAAAGAGTTTGGGTTATTTCTTCAATTACTTGTTGCGTTATATTCTCTCTTTCATGATCTCAGGTTAAATCTTCGGTCGAAAAATGGTAAAGTAAATTCATATGAATATATAACTATTTTCCTTGAGATATCCTTCTCAGTAGCAAACAAATGGTTTCCCGTCTGTAATTTCTAGCCAATGTCAAAGCTTTTAATAAAACTTCATAATTAGTGTTTGTATAAATTCTTCATTTCCAATGCAAACTTTGATTAGCGATAACTTGAAATCCACTTGTGCTCCAAATTTCATTTTTCTTTTAAAATAAAGCTCATGGAATTCTTCAAAAATTATGTAATCATGTATTTGTCTTCAAAATCTCGCCTTAATGGTTTAAATCGCCATTTAAGTATAAGTGTTCATTTGCTGAATTCTGGACAGTCAGCGAATGTGTGTACGTATGCTTATCCATATTAGATTAAACCTGTGGTTTGGTATATTTTATCTTGTCTCAAAAGTAAAAGCTTGATGATTCTTCCATTTTTCACCACATATGCAGTAACCTTATTTGGGAGATAAATGAACATATATATATTTTTGTTTTTATTCAAAAAACAAATGGTTTCCCGTCTGTAATTTTTAGCCAATGTCAAAGCTTTTAATAAAACTTCATAATTAGTGTTTGTATAAATTCTTCATTTCCAATGCAAACTTTGATTAGCGATAACTTGAAATCCACTTGTGCTCCAAATTTCATTTTTCTTTTAAAATAAAGCTCATGGATTTCTTCAAAAATTATGTAATCATGTATTTATCTTCAAAATCTCGCCTTAATGGCTTAAATCGCCATTTAAGTCTAAGTGTTCATTTGGTGAAAGAGTTTGGGTTATTTCTTCAATTACTTGTTGCGTTATATTCTCTCTTTCATGATCTCAGGTTAAATCTTCGGTCGAAAAATGGTAAAGTAAATTCATATGAATATATAACTATTTTCCTTGAGATATCCTTCTCAGTAGCAAACAAATGGTTTCCCGTCTGTAATTTCTAGCCAATGTCAAAGCTTTTAATAAAACTTCATAATTAGTGTTTGTATAAATTCTTCATTTCCAATGCAAACTTTGATTAGCGATAACTTGAAATCCACTTGTGCTCCAAATTTCATTTTTCTTTTAAAATAAAGCTCATGGAATTCTTCAAAAATTATGTAATCATGTATTTGTCTTCAAAATCTCGCCTTAATGGTTTAAATCGCCATTTAAGTATAAGTGTTCATTTGCTGAATTTTGGACAGTCAGCGAATGTGTGTACGTATGCTTATCCATATTAGATTAAACCTGTGGTTTGGTATATTTTATCTTGTCTCAAAAGTAAAAGCTTGATGATTCTTCCATTTTTCACCACATATGCAGTAACCTTATTTGGGAGATAAATGAACATATATATATTTTTGTTTTTATTCAAAAAACAAATGGTTTCCCGTCTGTAATTTTTAGCCAATGTCAAAGCTTTTAATAAAACTTCATAATTAGTGTTTGTATAAATTCTTCATTTCCAATGCAAACTTTGATTAGCGATAACTTGAAATCCACTTGTGCTCCAAATTTCATTTTTCTTTTAAAATAAAGCTCATGGAATTCTTCAAAAATTATGTAATCATGTATTTGTCTTCAAAATCTCGCCTTAATGGTTTAAATCGCCATTTAAGTATAAGTGTTCATTTGCTGAATTTTGGACAGTCAGCGAATGTGTGTACGTATGCTTATCCATATTAGATTAAACCTGTGGTTTGGTATATTTTATCTTGTCTCAAAAGTAAAAGCTTGATGATTCTTCCATTTTTCACCACATATGCAGTAACCTTATTTGGGAGATAAATGAACATATATATATTTTTGTTTTTATTCAAAAAACAAATGGTTTCCCGTCTGTAATTTCTAGCCAATGTCAAAGCTTTTAATAAAACTTCATAATTAGTGTTTGTATGAATTCTTCATTTCCAATGCAAACTTTGATTAGCGATAACTTGAAATCCACTTGTGCTCCAAATTTCATTTTTCTTTTAAAATAAAGCTCATGGATTTCTTCAAAAATTATGTAATCATGTATTTATCTTCAAAATCTCGCCTTAATGGCTTAAATCGCCATTTAAGTCTAAGTGTTCATTTGGTGAAAGAGTTTGGGTTATTTCTTCAATTACTTGTTGCGTTATATTCTCTCTTTCATGATCTCAGGTTAAATCTTCGGTCGAAAAATGGTAAAGTAAATTCATATGAATATATAACTATTTTCCTTGAGATATCCTTCTCAGTAGCAAACAAATGGTTTCCCGTCTGTAATTTCTAGCCAATGTCAAAGCTTTTAATAAAACTTCATAATTAGTGTTTGTATAAATTCTTCATTTCCAATGCAAACTTTGATTAGCGATAACTTGAAATCCACTTGTGCTCCAAATTTCATTTTTCTTTTAAAATAAAGCTCATGGAATTCTTCAAAAATTATGTAATCATGTATTTGTCTTCAAAATCTCGCCTTAATGGTTTAAATCGCCATTTAAGTATAAGTGTTCATTTGCTGAATTCTGGACAGTCAGCGAATGTGTGTACGTATGCTTATCCATATTAGATTAAACCTGTGGTTTGGTATATTTTATCTTGTCTCAAAAGTAAAAGCTTGATGATTCTTCCATTTTTCACCACATATGCAGTAACCTTATTTGGGAGATAAATGAACATATATATATTTTTGTTTTTATTCAAAAAACAAATGGTTTCCCGTCTGTAATTTTTAGCCAATGTCAAAGCTTTTAATAAAACTTCATAATTAGTGTTTGTATAAATTCTTCATTTCCAATGCAAACTTTGATTAGCGATAACTTGAAATCCACTTGTGCTCCAAATTTCATTTTTCTTTTAAAATAAAGCTCATGGATTTCTTCAAAAATTATGTAATCATGTATTTATCTTCAAAATCTCGCCTTAATGGCTTAAATCGCCATTTAAGTCTAAGTGTTCATTTGGTGAAAGAGTTTGGGTTATTTCTTCAATTACTTGTTGCGTTATATTCTCTCTTTCATGATCTCAGGTTAAATCTTCGGTCGAAAAATGGTAAAGTAAATTCATATGAATATATAACTATTTTCCTTGAGATATCCTTCTCAGTAGCAAACAAATGGTTTCCCGTCTGTAATTTCTAGCCAATGTCAAAGCTTTTAATAAAACTTCATAATTAGTGTTTGTATAAATTCTTCATTTCCAATGCAAACTTTGATTAGCGATAACTTGAAATCCACTTGTGCTCCAAATTTCATTTTTCTTTTAAAATAAAGCTCATGGAATTCTTCAAAAATTATGTAATCATGTATTTGTCTTCAAAATCTCGCCTTAATGGTTTAAATCGCCATTTAAGTATAAGTGTTCATTTGCTGAATTCTGGACAGTCAGCGAATGTGTGTACGTATGCTTATCCATATTAGATTAAACCTGTGGTTTGGTATATTTTATCTTGTCTCAAAAGTAAAAGCTTGATGATTCTTCCATTTTTCACCACATATGCAGTAACCTTATTTGGGAGATAAATGAACATATATATATTTTTGTTTTTATTCAAAAAACAAATGGTTTCCCGTCTGTAATTTTTAGCCAATGTCAAAGCTTTTAATAAAACTTCATAATTAGTGTTTGTATAAATTCTTCATTTCCAATGCAAACTTTGATTAGCGATAACTTGAAATCCACTTGTGCTCCAAATTTCATTTTTCTTTTAAAATAAAGCTCATGGATTTCTTCAAAAATTATGTAATCATGTATTTATCTTCAAAATCTCGCCTTAATGGCTTAAATCGCCATTTAAGTCTAAGTGTTCATTTGGTGAAAGAGTTTGGGTTATTTCTTCAATTACTTGTTGCGTTATATTCTCTCTTTCATGATCTCAGGTTAAATCTTCGGTCGAAAAATGGTAAAGTAAATTCATATGAATATATAACTATTTTCCTTGAGATATCCTTCTCAGTAGCAAACAAATGGTTTCCCGTCTGTAATTTCTAGCCAATGTCAAAGCTTTTAATAAAACTTCATAATTAGTGTTTGTATAAATTCTTCATTTCCAATGCAAACTTTGATTAGCGATAACTTGAAATCCACTTGTGCTCCAAATTTCATTTTTCTTTTAAAATAAAGCTCATGGAATTCTTCAAAAATTATGTAATCATGTATTTGTCTTCAAAATCTCGCCTTAATGGTTTAAATCGCCATTTAAGTATAAGTGTTCATTTGCTGAATTTTGGACAGTCAGCGAATGTGTGTACGTATGCTTATCCATATTAGATTAAACCTGTGGTTTGGTATATTTTATCTTGTCTCAAAAGTAAAAGCTTGATGATTCTTCCATTTTTCACCACATATGCAGTAACCTTATTTGGGAGATAAATGAACATATATATATTTTTGTTTTTATTCAAAAAACAAATGGTTTCCCGTCTGTAATTTTTAGCCAATGTCAAAGCTTTTAATAAAACTTCATAATTAGTGTTTGTATAAATTCTTCATTTCCAATGCAAACTTTGATTAGCGATAACTTGAAATCCACTTGTGCTCCAAATTTCATTTTTCTTTTAAAATAAAGCTCATGGAATTCTTCAAAAATTATGTAATCATGTATTTGTCTTCAAAATCTCGCCTTAATGGTTTAAATCGCCATTTAAGTATAAGTGTTCATTTGCTGAATTTTGGACAGTCAGCGAATGTGTGTACGTATGCTTATCCATATTAGATTAAACCTGTGGTTTGGTATATTTTATCTTGTCTCAAAAGTAAAAGCTTGATGATTCTTCCATTTTTCACCACATATGCAGTAACCTTATTTGGGAGATAAATGAACATATATATATTTTTGTTTTTATTCAAAAAACAAATGGTTTCCCGTCTGTAATTTCTAGCCAATGTCAAAGCTTTTAATAAAACTTCATAATTAGTGTTTGTATGAATTCTTCATTTCCAATGCAAACTTTGATTAGCGATAACTTGAAATCCACTTGTGCTCCAAATTTCATTTTTCTTTTAAAATAAAGCTCATGGATTTCTTCAAAAATTATGTAATCATGTATTTATCTTCA
Source organism: Lytechinus pictus (assembly GCF_037042905.1). Classification (NCBI taxonomy): domain Eukaryota; kingdom Metazoa; phylum Echinodermata; class Echinoidea; order Temnopleuroida; family Toxopneustidae; genus Lytechinus; species Lytechinus pictus. Next base: position 148,714 of record NW_026974188.1, on the reverse strand, counting down.
AAATCTCGCCTTAATGGCTTAAATCGCCATTTAAGTCTAAGTGTTCATTTGGTGAAAGAGTTTGGGTTATTTCTTCAATTACTTGTTGCGTTATATTCTCTCTTTCATGATCTCAGGTTAAATCTTCGGTCGAAAAATGGTAAAGTAAATTCATATGAATATATAACTATTTTCCTTGAGATATCCTTCTCAGTAGCAAACAAATGGTTTCCCGTCTGTAATTTCTAGCCAATGTCAAAGCTTTTAATAAAACTTCATAATTAGTGTTTGTATAAATTCTTCATTTCCAATGCAAACTTTGATTAGCGATAACTTGAAATCCACTTGTGCTCCAAATTTCATTTTTCTTTTAAAATAAAGCTCATGGAATTCTTCAAAAATTATGTAATCATGTATTTGTCTTCAAAATCTCGCCTTAATGGTTTAAATCGCCATTTAAGTATAAGTGTTCATTTGCTGAATTCTGGACAGTCAGCGAATGTGTGTACGTATGCTTATCCATATTAGATTAAACCTGTGGTTTGGTATATTTTATCTTGTCTCAAAAGTAAAAGCTTGATGATTCTTCCATTTTTCACCACATATGCAGTAACCTTATTTGGGAGATAAATGAACATATATATATTTTTGTTTTTATTCAAAAAACAAATGGTTTCCCGTCTGTAATTTTTAGCCAATGTCAAAGCTTTTAATAAAACTTCATAATTAGTGTTTGTATAAATTCTTCATTTCCAATGCAAACTTTGATTAGCGATAACTTGAAATCCACTTGTGCTCCAAATTTCATTTTTCTTTTAAAATAAAGCTCATGGATTTCTTCAAAAATTATGTAATCATGTATTTATCTTCAAAATCTCGCCTTAATGGCTTAAATCGCCATTTAAGTCTAAGTGTTCATTTGGTGAAAGAGTTTGGGTTATTTCTTCAATTACTTGTTGCGTTATATTCTCTCTTTCATGATCTCAGGTTAAATCTTCGGTCGAAAAATGGTAAAGTAAATTCATATGAATATATAACTATTTTCCTTGAGATATCCTTCTCAGTAGCAAACAAATGGTTTCCCGTCTGTAATTTCTAGCCAATGTCAAAGCTTTTAATAAAACTTCATAATTAGTGTTTGTATAAATTCTTCATTTCCAATGCAAACTTTGATTAGCGATAACTTGAAATCCACTTGTGCTCCAAATTTCATTTTTCTTTTAAAATAAAGCTCATGGAATTCTTCAAAAATTATGTAATCATGTATTTGTCTTCAAAATCTCGCCTTAATGGTTTAAATCGCCATTTAAGTATAAGTGTTCATTTGCTGAATTCTGGACAGTCAGCGAATGTGTGTACGTATGCTTATCCATATTAGATTAAACCTGTGGTTTGGTATATTTTATCTTGTCTCAAAAGTAAAAGCTTGATGATTCTTCCATTTTTCACCACATATGCAGTAACCTTATTTGGGAGATAAATGAACATATATATATTTTTGTTTTTATTCAAAAAACAAATGGTTTCCCGTCTGTAATTTTTAGCCAATGTCAAAGCTTTTAATAAAACTTCATAATTAGTGTTTGTATAAATTCTTCATTTCCAATGCAAACTTTGATTAGCGATAACTTGAAATCCACTTGTGCTCCAAATTTCATTTTTCTTTTAAAATAAAGCTCATGGATTTCTTCAAAAATTATGTAATCATGTATTTATCTTCAAAATCTCGCCTTAATGGCTTAAATCGCCATTTAAGTCTAAGTGTTCATTTGGTGAAAGAGTTTGGGTTATTTCTTCAATTACTTGTTGCGTTATATTCTCTCTTTCATGATCTCAGGTTAAATCTTCGGTCGAAAAATGGTAAAGTAAATTCATATGAATATATAACTATTTTCCTTGAGATATCCTTCTCAGTAGCAAACAAATGGTTTCCCGTCTGTAATTTCTAGCCAATGTCAAAGCTTTTAATAAAACTTCATAATTAGTGTTTGTATAAATTCTTCATTTCCAATGCAAACTTTGATTAGCGATAACTTGAAATCCACTTGTGCTCCAAATTTCATTTTTCTTTTAAAATAAAGCTCATGGAATTCTTCAAAAATTATGTAATCATGTATTTGTCTTCAAAATCTCGCCTTAATGGTTTAAATCGCCATTTAAGTATAAGTGTTCATTTGCTGAATTTTGGACAGTCAGCGAATGTGTGTACGTATGCTTATCCATATTAGATTAAACCTGTGGTTTGGTATATTTTATCTTGTCTCAAAAGTAAAAGCTTGATGATTCTTCCATTTTTCACCACATATGCAGTAACCTTATTTGGGAGATAAATGAACATATATATATTTTTGTTTTTATTCAAAAAACAAATGGTTTCCCGTCTGTAATTTTTAGCCAATGTCAAAGCTTTTAATAAAACTTCATAATTAGTGTTTGTATAAATTCTTCATTTCCAATGCAAACTTTGATTAGCGATAACTTGAAATCCACTTGTGCTCCAAATTTCATTTTTCTTTTAAAATAAAGCTCATGGAATTCTTCAAAAATTATGTAATCATGTATTTGTCTTCAAAATCTCGCCTTAATGGTTTAAATCGCCATTTAAGTATAAGTGTTCATTTGCTGAATTTTGGACAGTCAGCGAATGTGTGTACGTATGCTTATCCATATTAGATTAAACCTGTGGTTTGGTATATTTTATCTTGTCTCAAAAGTAAAAGCTTGATGATTCTTCCATTTTTCACCACATATGCAGTAACCTTATTTGGGAGATAAATGAACATATATATATTTTTGTTTTTATTCAAAAAACAAATGGTTTCCCGTCTGTAATTTCTAGCCAATGTCAAAGCTTTTAATAAAACTTCATAATTAGTGTTTGTATGAATTCTTCATTTCCAATGCAAACTTTGATTAGCGATAACTTGAAATCCACTTGTGCTCCAAATTTCATTTTTCTTTTAAAATAAAGCTCATGGATTTCTTCAAAAATTATGTAATCATGTATTTATCTTCAAAATCTCGCCTTAATGGCTTAAATCGCCATTTAAGTCTAAGTGTTCATTTGGTGAAAGAGTTTGGGTTATTTCTTCAATTACTTGTTGCGTTATATTCTCTCTTTCATGATCTCAGGTTAAATCTTCGGTCGAAAAATGGTAAAGTAAATTCATATGAATATATAACTATTTTCCTTGAGATATCCTTCTCAGTAGCAAACAAATGGTTTCCCGTCTGTAATTTCTAGCCAATGTCAAAGCTTTTAATAAAACTTCATAATTAGTGTTTGTATAAATTCTTCATTTCCAATGCAAACTTTGATTAGCGATAACTTGAAATCCACTTGTGCTCCAAATTTCATTTTTCTTTTAAAATAAAGCTCATGGAATTCTTCAAAAATTATGTAATCATGTATTTGTCTTCAAAATCTCGCCTTAATGGTTTAAATCGCCATTTAAGTATAAGTGTTCATTTGCTGAATTCTGGACAGTCAGCGAATGTGTGTACGTATGCTTATCCATATTAGATTAAACCTGTGGTTTGGTATATTTTATCTTGTCTCAAAAGTAAAAGCTTGATGATTCTTCCATTTTTCACCACATATGCAGTAACCTTATTTGGGAGATAAATGAACATATATATATTTTTGTTTTTATTCAAAAAACAAATGGTTTCCCGTCTGTAATTTTTAGCCAATGTCAAAGCTTTTAATAAAACTTCATAATTAGTGTTTGTATAAATTCTTCATTTCCAATGCAAACTTTGATTAGCGATAACTTGAAATCCACTTGTGCTCCAAATTTCATTTTTCTTTTAAAATAAAGCTCATGGATTTCTTCAAAAATTATGTAATCATGTATTTATCTTCAAAATCTCGCCTTAATGGCTTAAATCGCCATTTAAGTCTAAGTGTTCATTTGGTGAAAGAGTTTGGGTTATTTCTTCAATTACTTGTTGCGTTATATTCTCTCTTTCATGATCTCAGGTTAAATCTTCGGTCGAAAAATGGTAAAGTAAATTCATATGAATATATAACTATTTTCCTTGAGATATCCTTCTCAGTAGCAAACAAATGGTTTCCCGTCTGTAATTTCTAGCCAATGTCAAAGCTTTTAATAAAACTTCATAATTAGTGTTTGTATAAATTCTTCATTTCCAATGCAAACTTTGATTAGCGATAACTTGAAATCCACTTGTGCTCCAAATTTCATTTTTCTTTTAAAATAAAGCTCATGGAATTCTTCAAAAATTATGTAATCATGTATTTGTCTTCAAAATCTCGCCTTAATGGTTTAAATCGCCATTTAAGTATAAGTGTTCATTTGCTGAATTTTGGACAGTCAGCGAATGTGTGTACGTATGCTTATCCATATTAGATTAAACCTGTGGTTTGGTATATTTTATCTTGTCTCAAAAGTAAAAGCTTGATGATTCTTCCATTTTTCACCACATATGCAGTAACCTTATTTGGGAGATAAATGAACATATATATATTTTTGTTTTTATTCAAAAAACAAATGGTTTCCCGTCTGTAATTTTTAGCCAATGTCAAAGCTTTTAATAAAACTTCATAATTAGTGTTTGTATAAATTCTTCATTTCCAATGCAAACTTTGATTAGCGATAACTTGAAATCCACTTGTGCTCCAAATTTCATTTTTCTTTTAAAATAAAGCTCATGGAATTCTTCAAAAATTATGTAATCATGTATTTGTCTTCAAAATCTCGCCTTAATGGTTTAAATCGCCATTTAAGTATAAGTGTTCATTTGCTGAATTTTGGACAGTCAGCGAATGTGTGTACGTATGCTTATCCATATTAGATTAAACCTGTGGTTTGGTATATTTTATCTTGTCTCAAAAGTAAAAGCTTGATGATTCTTCCATTTTTCACCACATATGCAGTAACCTTATTTGGGAGATAAATGAACATATATATATTTTTGTTTTTATTCAAAAAACAAATGGTTTCCCGTCTGTAATTTCTAGCCAATGTCAAAGCTTTTAATAAAACTTCATAATTAGTGTTTGTATGAATTCTTCATTTCCAATGCAAACTTTGATTAGCGATAACTTGAAATCCACTTGTGCTCCAAATTTCATTTTTCTTTTAAAATAAAGCTCATGGATTTCTTCAAAATTATGTAATCATGTATTTATCTTCAAAATCTCGCCTTAATGGCTTAAATCGCCATTTAAGTCTAAGTGTTCATTTGGTGAAAGAGTTTGGGTTATTTCTTCAATTACTTGTTGCGTTATATTCTCTCTTTCATGATCTCAGGTTAAATCTTCGGTCGAAAAATGGTAAAGTAAATTCATATGAATATATAACTATTTTCCTTGAGATATCCTTCTCAGTAGCAAACAAATGGTTTCCCGTCTGTAATTTCTAGCCAATGTCAAAGCTTTTAATAAAACTTCATAATTAGTGTTTGTATAAATTCTTCATTTCCATTGCAAACTTTGATTAGCGATAACTTGAAATCCACTTGTGCTCCAAATTTCATTTTTCTTTTAAAATAAAGCTCATGGAATTCTTCAAAAATTATGTAATCATGTATTTGTCTTCAAAATCTCGCCTTAATGGTTTAAATCGCCATTTAAGTATAAGTGTTCATTTGCTGAATTCTGGACAGTCAGCGAATGTGTGTACGTATGCTTATCCATATTAGATTAAACCTGTGGTTTGGTATATTTTATCTTGTCTCAAAAGTAAAAGCTTGATGATTCTTCCATTTTTCACCACATATGCAGTAACCTTATTTGGGAGATAAATGAACATATATATATTTTTGTTTTTATTCAAAAAACAAATGGTTTCCCGTCTGTAATTTTTAGCCAATGTCAAAGCTTTTAATAAAACTTCATAATTAGTGTTTGTATAAATTCTTCATTTCCAATGCAAACTTTGATTAGCGATAACTTGAAATCCACTTGTGCTCCAAATTTCATTTTTCTTTTAAAATAAAGCTCATGGATTTCTTCAAAAATTATGTAATCATGTATTTATCTTCAAAATCTCGCCTTAATGGCTTAAATCGCCATTTAAGTCTAAGTGTTCATTTGGTGAAAGAGTTTGGGTTATTTCTTCAATTACTTGTTGCGTTATATTCTCTCTTTCATGATCTCAGGTTAAATCTTCGGTCGAAAAATGGTAAAGTAAATTCATATGAATATATAACTATTTTCCTTGAGATATCCTTCTCAGTAGCAAACAAATGGTTTCCCGTCTGTAATTTCTAGCCAATGTCAAAGCTTTTAATAAAACTTCATAATTAGTGTTTGTATAAATTCTTCATTTCCAATGCAAACTTTGATTAGCGATAACTTGAAATCCACTTGTGCTCCAAATTTCATTTTTCTTTTAAAATAAAGCTCATGGAATTCTTCAAAAATTATGTAATCATGTATTTGTCTTCAAAATCTCGCCTTAATGGTTTAAATCGCCATTTAAGTATAAGTGTTCATTTGCTGAATTTTGGACAGTCAGCGAATGTGTGTACGTATGCTTATCCATATTAGATTAAACCTGTGGTTTGGTATATTTTATCTTGTCTCAAAAGTAAAAGCTTGATGATTCTTCCATTTTTCACCACATATGCAGTAACCTTATTTGGGAGATAAATGAACATATATATATTTTTGTTTTTATTCAAAAAACAAATGGTTTCCCGTCTGTAATTTTTAGCCAATGTCAAAGCTTTTAATAAAACTTCATAATTAGTGTTTGTATAAATTCTTCATTTCCAATGCAAACTTTGATTAGCGATAACTTGAAATCCACTTGTGCTCCAAATTTCATTTTTCTTTTAAAATAAAGCTCATGGAATTCTTCAAAAATTATGTAATCATGTATTTGTCTTCAAAATCTCGCCTTAATGGTTTAAATCGCCATTTAAGTATAAGTGTTCATTTGCTGAATTTTGGACAGTCAGCGAATGTGTGTACGTATGCTTATCCATATTAGATTAAACCTGTGGTTTGGTATATTTTATCTTGTCTCAAAAGTAAAAGCTTGATGATTCTTCCATTTTTCACCACATATGCAGTAACCTTATTTGGGAGATAAATGAACATATATATATTTTTGTTTTTATTCAAAAAACAAATGGTTTCCCGTCTGTAATTTTTAGCCAATGTCAAAGCTTTTAATAAAACTTCATAATTAGTGTTTGTATAAATTCTTCATTTCCAATGCAAACTTTGATTAGCGATAACTTGAAATCCACTTGTGCTCCAAATTTCATTTTTCTTTTAAAATAAAGCTCATGGAATTCTTCAAAAATTATGTAATCATGTATTTGTCTTCAAAATCTCGCCTTAATGGTTTAAATCGCCATTTAAGTATAAGTGTTCATTTGCTGAATTTTGGACAGTCAGCGAATGTGTGTACGTATGCTTATCCATATTAGATTAAACCTGTGGTTTGGTATATTTTATCTTGTCTCAAAAGTAAAAGCTTGATGATTCTTCCATTTTTCACCACATATGCAGTAACCTTATTTGGGAGATAAATGAACATATATATATTTTTGTTTTTATTCAAAAAACAAATGGTTTCCCGTCTGTAATTTCTAGCCAATGTCAAAGCTTTTAATAAAACTTCATAATTAGTGTTTGTATGAATTCTTCATTTCCAATGCAAACTTTGATTAGCGATAACTTGAAATCCACTTGTGCTCCAAATTTCATTTTTCTTTTAAAATAAAGCTCATGGATTTCTTCAAAATTATGTAATCATGTATTTATCTTCAAAATCTCGCCTTAATGGCTTAAATCGCCATTTAAGTCTAAGTGTTCATTTGGTGAAAGAGTTTGGGTTATTTCTTCAATTACTTGTTGCGTTATATTCTCTCTTTCATGATCTCAGGTTAAATCTTCGGTCGAAAAATGGAAAAGTAAATTCATATGAATATATAACTATTTTCCTTGAGATATCCTTCTCAGTAGCAAACAAATGGTTTCCCGTCTGTAATTTCTAGCCAATGTCAAAGCTTTTAATAAAACTTCATAATTAGTGTTTGTATAAATTCTTCATTTCCAATGCAAACTTTGATTAGCGATAACTTGAAATCCACTTGTGCTCCAAATTTCATTTTTCTTTTAAAATAAAGCTCATGGAATTCTTCAAAAATTATGTAATCATGTATTTGTCTTCAAAATCTCGCCTTAATGGTTTAAATCGCCATTTAAGTATAAGTGTTCATTTGCTGAATTTTGGACAGTCAGCGAATGTGTGTACGTATGCTTATCCATATTAGATTAAACCTGTGGTTTGGTATATTTTATCTTGTCTCAAAAGTAAAAGCTTGATGATTCTTCCATTTTTCACCACATATGCAGTAACCTTATTTGGGAGATAAATGAACATATATATATTTTTGTTTTTATTCAAAAAACAAATGGTTTCCCGTCTGTAATTTTTAGCCAATGTCAAAGCTTTTAATAAAACTTCATAATTAGTGTTTGTATAAATTCTTCATTTCCAATGCAAACTTTGATTAGCGATAACTTGAAATCCACTTGTGCTCCAAATTTCATTTTTCTTTTAAAATAAAGCTCATGGAATTCTTCAAAAATTATGTAATCATGTATTTGTCTTCAAAATCTCGCCTTAATGGTTTAAATCGCCATTTAAGTATAAGTGTTCATTTGCTGAATTTTGGACAGTCAGCGAATGTGTGTACGTATGCTTATCCATATTAGATTAAACCTGTGGTTTGGTATATTTTATCTTGTCTCAAAAGTAAAAGCTTGATGATTCTTCCATTTTTCACCACATATGCAGTAACCTTATTTGGGAGATAAATGAACATATATATATTTTTGTTTTTATTCAAAAAACAAATGGTTTCCCGTCTGTAATTTCTAGCCAATGTCAAAGCTTTTAATAAAACTTCATAATTAGTGTTTGTATGAATTCTTCATTTCCAATGCAAACTTTGATTAGCGATAACTTGAAATCCACTTGTGCTCCAAATTTCATTTTTCTTTTAAAATAAAGCTCATGGATTTCTTCAAAATTATGTAATCATGTATTTATCTTCAAAATCTCGCCTTAATGGCTTAAATCGCCATTTAAGTCTAAGTGTTCATTTGGTGAAAGAGTTTGGGTTATTTCTTCAATTACTTGTTGCGTTATATTCTCTCTTTCATGATCTCAGGTTAAATCTTCGGTCGAAAAATGGAAAAGTAAATTCATATGAATATATAACTATTTTCCTTGAGATATCCTTCTCAGTAGCAAACAAATGGTTTCCCGTCTGTAATTTCTAGCCAATGTCAAAGCTTTTAATAAAACTTCATAATTAGTGTTTGTATAAATTCTTCATTTCCAATGCAAACTTTGATTAGCGATAACTTGAAATCCACTTGTGCTCCAAATTTCATTTTTCTTTTAAAATAAAGCTCATGGAATTCTTCAAAAATTATGTAATCATGTATTTGTCTTCAAAATCTCGCCTTAATGGTTTAAATCGCCATTTAAGTATAAGTGTTCATTTGCTGAATTTTGGACAGTCAGCGAATGTGTGTACGTATGCTTATCCATATTAGATTAAACCTGTGGTTTGGTATATTTTATCTTGTCTCAAAAGTAAAAGCTTGATGATTCTTCCATTTTTCACCACATATGCAGTAACCTTATTTGGGAGATAAATGAACATATATATATTTTTGTTTTTATTCAAAAAACAAATGGTTTCCCGTCTGTAATTTCTAGCCAATGTCAAAGCTTTTAATAAAACTTCATAATTAGTGTTTGTATGAATTCTTCATTTCCAATGCAAACTTTGATTAGCGATAACTTGAAATCCACTTGTGCTCCAAATTTCATTTTTCTTTTAAAATAAAGCTCATGGATTTCTTCAAAATTATGTAATCATGTATTTATCTTCAAAATCTCGCCTTAATGGCTTAAATCGCCATTTAAGTCTAAGTGTTCATTTGGTGAAAGAGTTTGGGTTATTTCTTCAATTACTTGTTGCGTTATATTCTCTCTTTCATGATCTCAGGTTAAATCTTCGGTCGAAAAATGGAAAAGTAAATTCATATGAATATATAACTATTTTCCTTGAGATATCCTTCTCAGTAGCAAACAAATGGTTTCCCGTCTGTAATTTCTAGCCAATGTCAAAGCTTTTAATAAAACTTCATAATTAGTGTTTGTATAAATTCTTCATTTCCAATGCAAACTTTGATTAGCGATAACTTGAAATCCACTTGTGCTCCAAATTTCATTTTTCTTTTAAAATAAAGCTCATGGAATTCTTCAAAAATTATGTAATCATGTATTTGTCTTCAAAATCTCGCCTTAATGGTTTAAATCGCCATTTAAGTATAAGTGTTCATTTGCTGAATTTTGGACAGTCAGCGAATGTGTGTACGTATGCTTATCCATATTAGATTAAACCTGTGGTTTGGTATATTTTATCTTGTCTCAAAAGTAAAAGCTTGATGATTCTTCCATTTTTCACCACATATGCAGTAACCTTATTTGGGAGATAAATGAACATATATATATTTTTGTTTTTATTCAAAAAACAAATGGTTTCCCGTCTGTAATTTCTAGCCAATGTCAAAGCTTTTAATAAAACTTCATAATTAGTGTTTGTATGAATTCTTCATTTCCAATGCAAACTTTGATTAGCGATAACTTGAAATCCACTTGTGCTCCAAATTTCATTTTTCTTTTAAAATAAAGCTCATGGATTTCTTCAAAAATTATGTAATCATGTATTTATCTTCAAAATCTCGCCTTAATGGCTTAAATCGCCATTTAAGTCTAAGTGTTCATTTGGTGAAAGAGTTTGGGTTATTTCTTCAATTACTTGTTGCGTTATATTCTCTCTTTCATGATCTCAGGTTAAATCTTCGGTCGAAAAATGGTAAAGTAAATTCATATGAATATATAACTATTTTCCTTGAGATATCCTTCTCAGTAGCAAACAAATGGTTTCCCGTCTGTAATTTCTAGCCAATGTCAAAGCTTTTAATAAAACTTCATAATTAGTGTTTGTATAAATTCTTCATTTCCAATGCAAACTTTGATTAGCGATAACTTGAAATCCACTTGTGCTCCAAATTTCATTTTTCTTTTAAAATAAAGCTCATGGAATTCTTCAAAAATTATGTAATCATGTATTTGTCTTCAAAATCTCGCCTTAATGGTTTAAATCGCCATTTAAGTATAAGTGTTCATTTGCTGAATTCTGGACAGTCAGCGAATGTGTGTACGTATGCTTATCCATATTAGATTAAACCTGTGGTTTGGTATATTTTATCTTGTCTCAAAAGTAAAAGCTTGATGATTCTTCCATTTTTCACCACATATGCAGTAACCTTATTTGGGAGATAAATGAACATATATATATTTTTGTTTTTATTCAAAAAACAAATGGTTTCCCGTCTGTAATTTTTAGCCAATGTCAAAGCTTTTAATAAAACTTCATAATTAGTGTTTGTATAAATTCTTCATTTCCAATGCAAACTTTGATTAGCGATAACTTGAAATCCACTTGTGCTCCAAATTTCATTTTTCTTTTAAAATAAAGCTCATGGATTTCTTCAAAAATTATGTAATCATGTATTTATCTTCAAAATCTCGCCTTAATGGCTTAAATCGCCATTTAAGTCTAAGTGTTCATTTGGTGAAAGAGTTTGGGTTATTTCTTCAATTACTTGTTGCGTTATATTCTCTCTTTCATGATCTCAGGTTAAATCTTCGGTCGAAAAATGGTAAAGTAAATTCATATGAATATATAACTATTTTCCTTGAGATATCCTTCTCAGTAGCAAACAAATGGTTTCCCGTCTGTAATTTCTAGCCAATGTCAAAGCTTTTAATAAAACTTCATAATTAGTGTTTGTATAAATTCTTCATTTCCAATGCAAACTTTGATTAGCGATAACTTGAAATCCACTTGTGCTCCAAATTTCATTTTTCTTTTAAAATAAAGCTCATGGAATTCTTCAAAAATTATGTAATCATGTATTTGTCTTCAAAATCTCGCCTTAATGGTTTAAATCGCCATTTAAGTATAAGTGTTCATTTGCTGAATTTTGGACAGTCAGCGAATGTGTGTACGTATGCTTATCCATATTAGATTAAACCTGTGGTTTGGTATATTTTATCTTGTCTCAAAAGTAAAAGCTTGATGATTCTTCCATTTTTCACCACATATGCAGTAACCTTATTTGGGAGATAAATGAACATATATATATTTTTGTTTTTATTCAAAAAACAAATGGTTTCCCGTCTGTAATTTTTAGCCAATGTCAAAGCTTTTAATAAAACTTCATAATTAGTGTTTGTATAAATTCTTCATTTCCAATGCAAACTTTGATTAGCGATAACTTGAAATCCACTTGTGCTCCAAATTTCATTTTTCTTTTAAAATAAAGCTCATGGAATTCTTCAAAAATTATGTAATCATGTATTTGTCTTCAAAATCTCGCCTTAATGGTTTAAATCGCCATTTAAGTATAAGTGTTCATTTGCTGAATTTTGGACAGTCAGCGAATGTGTGTACGTATGCTTATCCATATTAGATTAAACCTGTGGTTTGGTATATTTTATCTTGTCTCAAAAGTAAAAGCTTGATGATTCTTCCATTTTTCACCACATATGCAGTAACCTTATTTGGGAGATAAATGAACATATATATATTTTTGTTTTTATTCAAAAAACAAATGGTTTCCCGTCTGTAATTTCTAGCCAATGTCAAAGCTTTTAATAAAACTTCATAATTAGTGTTTGTATGAATTCTTCATTTCCAATGCAAACTTTGATTAGCGATAACTTGAAATCCACTTGTGCTCCAAATTTCATTTTTCTTTTAAAATAAAGCTCATGGATTTCTTCAAAATTATGTAATCATGTATTTATCTTCAAAATCTCGCCTTAATGGCTTAAATCGCCATTTAAGTCTAAGTGTTCATTTGGTGAAAGAGTTTGGGTTATTTCTTCAATTACTTGTTGCGTTATATTCTCTCTTTCATGATCTCAGGTTAAATCTTCGGTCGAAAAATGGAAAAGTAAATTCATATGAATATATAACTATTTTCCTTGAGATATCCTTCTCAGTAGCAAACAAATGGTTTCCCGTCTGTAATTTCTAGCCAATGTCAAAGCTTTTAATAAAACTTCATAATTAGTGTTTGTATAAATTCTTCATTTCCAATGCAAACTTTGATTAGCGATAACTTGAAATCCACTTGTGCTCCAAATTTCATTTTTCTTTTAAAATAAAGCTCATGGAATTCTTCAAAAATTATGTAATCATGTATTTGTCTTCAAAATCTCGCCTTAATGGTTTAAATCGCCATTTAAGTATAAGTGTTCATTTGCTGAATTTTGGACAGTCAGCGAATGTGTGTACGTATGCTTATCCATATTAGATTAAACCTGTGGTTTGGTATATTTTATCTTGTCTCAAAAGTAAAAGCTTGATGATTCTTCCATTTTTCACCACATATGCAGTAACCTTATTTGGGAGATAAATGAACATATATATATTTTTGTTTTTATTCAAAAAACAAATGGTTTCCCGTCTGTAATTTTTAGCCAATGTCAAAGCTTTTAATAAAACTTCATAATTAGTGTTTGTATAAATTCTTCATTTCCAATGCAAACTTTGATTAGCGATAACTTGAAATCCACTTGTGCTCCAAATTTCATTTTTCTTTTAAAATAAAGCTCATGGAATTCTTCAAAAATTATGTAATCATGTATTTGTCTTCAAAATCTCGCCTTAATGGTTTAAATCGCCATTTAAGTATAAGTGTTCATTTGCTGAATTTTGGACAGTCAGCGAATGTGTGTACGTATGCTTATCCATATTAGATTAAACCTGTGGTTTGGTATATTTTATCTTGTCTCAAAAGTAAAAGCTTGATGATTCTTCCATTTTTCACCACATATGCAGTAACCTTATTTGGGAGATAAATGAACATATATATATTTTTGTTTTTATTCAAAAAACAAATGGTTTCCCGTCTGTAATTTCTAGCCAATGTCAAAGCTTTTAATAAAACTTCATAATTAGTGTTTGTATGAATTCTTCATTTCCAATGCAAACTTTGATTAGCGATAACTTGAAATCCACTTGTGCTCCAAATTTCATTTTTCTTTTAAAATAAAGCTCATGGATTTCTTCAAAATTATGTAATCATGTATTTATCTTCAAAATCTCGCCTTAATGGCTTAAATCGCCATTTAAGTCTAAGTGTTCATTTGGTGAAAGAGTTTGGGTTATTTCTTCAATTACTTGTTGCGTTATATTCTCTCTTTCATGATCTCAGGTTAAATCTTCGGTCGAAAAATGGAAAAGTAAATTCATATGAATATATAACTATTTTCCTTGAGATATCCTTCTCAGTAGCAAACAAATGGTTTCCCGTCTGTAATTTCTAGCCAATGTCAAAGCTTTTAATAAAACTTCATAATTAGTGTTTGTATAAATTCTTCATTTCCAATGCAAACTTTGATTAGCGATAACTTGAAATCCACTTGTGCTCCAAATTTCATTTTTCTTTTAAAATAAAGCTCATGGAATTCTTCAAAAATTATGTAATCATGTATTTGTCTTCAAAATCTCGCCTTAATGGTTTAAATCGCCATTTAAGTATAAGTGTTCATTTGCTGAATTCTGGACAGTCAGCGAATGTGTGTACGTATGCTTATCCATATTAGATTAAACCTGTGGTTTGGTATATTTTATCTTGTCTCAAAAGTAAAAGCTTGATGATTCTTCCATTTTTCACCACATATGCAGTAACCTTATTTGGGAGATAAATGAACATATATATATTTTTGTTTTTATTCAAAAAACAAATGGTTTCCCGTCTGTAATTTTTAGCCAATACCAAAGCTTTTAATAAAACTTCATAATTAGTGTTTGTATAAATTCTTCATTTCCAATGCAAACTTTGATTAGCGATAACTTGAAATCCACTTGTGCTCCAAATTTCATTTTTCTTTTAAAATAAAGCTCATGGATTTCTTCAAAAATTATGTAATCATGTATTTATCTTCAAAATCTCGCCTTAATGGCTTAAATCGCCATTTAAGTCTAAGTGTTCATTTGGTGAAAGAGTTTGGGTTATTTCTTCAATTACTTGTTGCGTTATATTCTCTCTTTCATGATCTCAGGTTAAATCTTCGGTCGAAAAATGGTAAAGTAAATTCATATGAATATATAACTATTTTCCTTGAGATATCCTTCTCAGTAGCAAACAAATGGTTTCCCGTCTGTAATTTCTAGCCAATGTCAAAGCTTTTAATAAAACTTCATAATTAGTGTTTGTATAAATTCTTCATTTCCAATGCAAACTTTGATTAGCGATAACTTGAAATCCACTTGTGCTCCAAATTTCATTTTTCTTTTAAAATAAAGCTCATGGAATTCTTCAAAAATTATGTAATCATGTATTTGTCTTCAAAATCTCGCCTTAATGGTTTAAATCGCCATTTAAGTATAAGTGTTCATTTGCTGAATTTTGGACAGTCAGCGAATGTGTGTACGTATGCTTATCCATATTAGATTAAACCTGTGGTTTGGTATATTTTATCTTGTCTCAAAAGTAAAAGCTTGATGATTCTTCCATTTTTCACCACATATGCAGTAACCTTATTTGGGAGATAAATGAACATATATATATTTTTGTTTTTATTCAAAAAACAAATGGTTTCCCGTCTGTAATTTCTAGCCAATGTCAAAGCTTTTAATAAAACTTCATAATTAGTGTTTGTATGAATTCTTCATTTCCAATGCAAACTTTGATTAGCGATAACTTGAAATCCACTTGTGCTCCAAATTTCATTTTTCTTTTAAAATAAAGCTCATGGATTTCTTCAAAATTATGTAATCATGTATTTATCTTCAAAATCTCGCCTTAATGGCTTAAATCGCCATTTAAGTCTAAGTGTTCATTTGGTGAAAGAGTTTGGGTTATTTCTTCAATTACTTGTTGCGTTATATTCTCTCTTTCATGATCTCAGGTTAAATCTTCGGTCGAAAAATGGAAAAGTAAATTCATATGAATATATAACTATTTTCCTTGAGATATCCTTCTCAGTAGCAAACAAATGGTTTCCCGTCTGTAATTTCTAGCCAATGTCAAAGCTTTTAATAAAACTTCATAATTAGTGTTTGTATAAATTCTTCATTTCCAATGCAAACTTTGATTAGCGATAACTTGAAATCCACTTGTGCTCCAAATTTCATTTTTCTTTTAAAATAAAGCTCATGGAATTCTTCAAAAATTATGTAATCATGTATTTGTCTTCAAAATCTCGCCTTAATGGTTTAAATCGCCATTTAAGTATAAGTGTTCATTTGCTGAATTCTGGACAGTCAGCGAATGTGTGTACGTATGCTTATCCATATTAGATTAAACCTGTGGTTTGGTATATTTTATCTTGTCTCAAAAGTAAAAGCTTGATGATTCTTCCATTTTTCACCACATATGCAGTAACCTTATTTGGGAGATAAATGAACATATATATATTTTTGTTTTTATTCAAAAAACAAATGGTTTCCCGTCTGTAATTTTTAGCCAATACCAAAGCTTTTAATAAAACTTCATAATTAGTGTTTGTATAAATTCTTCATTTCCAATGCAAACTTTGATTAGCGATAACTTGAAATCCACTTGTGCTCCAAATTTCATTTTTCTTTTAAAATAAAGCTCATGGATTTCTTCAAAAATTATGTAATCATGTATTTATCTTCAAAATCTCGCCTTAATGGCTTAAATCGCCATTTAAGTCTAAGTGTTCATTTGGTGAAAGAGTTTGGGTTATTTCTTCAATTACTTGTTGCGTTATATTCTCTCTTTCATGATCTCAGGTTAAATCTTCGGTCGAAAAATGGTAAAGTAAATTCATATGAATATATAACTATTTTCCTTGAGATATCCTTCTCAGTAGCAAACAAATGGTTTCCCGTCTGTAATTTCTAGCCAATGTCAAAGCTTTTAATAAAACTTCATAATTAGTGTTTGTATAAATTCTTCATTTCCAATGCAAACTTTGATTAGCGATAACTTGAAATCCACTTGTGCTCCAAATTTCATTTTTCTTTTAAAATAAAGCTCATGGAATTCTTCAAAAATTATGTAATCATGTATTTGTCTTCAAAATCTCGCCTTAATGGTTTAAATCGCCATTTAAGTATAAGTGTTCATTTGCTGAATTCTGGACAGTCAGCGAATGTGTGTACGTATGCTTATCCATATTAGATTAAACCTGTGGTTTGGTATATTTTATCTTGTCTCAAAAGTAAAAGCTTGATGATTCTTCCATTTTTCACCACATATGCAGTAACCTTATTTGGGAGATAAATGAACATATATATATTTTTGTTTTTATTCAAAAAACAAATGGTTTCCCGTCTGTAATTTTTAGCCAATGTCAAAGCTTTTAATAAAACTTCATAATTAGTGTTTGTATAAATTCTTCATTTCCAATGCAAACTTTGATTAGCGATAACTTGAAATCCACTTGTGCTCCAAATTTCATTTTTCTTTTAAAATAAAGCTCATGGATTTCTTCAAAAATTATGTAATCATGTATTTATCTTCAAAATCTCGCCTTAATGGCTTAAATCGCCATTTAAGTCTAAGTGTTCATTTGGTGAAAGAGTTTGGGTTATTTCTTCAATTACTTGTTGCGTTATATTCTCTCTTTCATGATCTCAGGTTAAATCTTCGGTCGAAAAATGGTAAAGTAAATTCATATGAATATATAACTATTTTCCTTGAGATATCCTTCTCAGTAGCAAACAAATGGTTTCCCGTCTGTAATTTCTAGCCAATGTCAAAGCTTTTAATAAAACTTCATAATTAGTGTTTGTATAAATTCTTCATTTCCAATGCAAACTTTGATTAGCGATAACTTGAAATCCACTTGTGCTCCAAATTTCATTTTTCTTTTAAAATAAAGCTCATGGAATTCTTCAAAAATTATGTAATCATGTATTTGTCTTCAAAATCTCGCCTTAATGGTTTAAATCGCCATTTAAGTATAAGTGTTCATTTGCTGAATTCTGGACAGTCAGCGAATGTGTGTACGTATGCTTATCCATATTAGATTAAACCTGTGGTTTGGTATATTTTATCTTGTCTCAAAAGTAAAAGCTTGATGATTCTTCCATTTTTCACCACATATGCAGTAACCTTATTTGGGAGATAAATGAACATATATATATTTTTGTTTTTATTCAAAAAACAAATGGTTTCCCGTCTGTAATTTTTAGCCAATGTCAAAGCTTTTAATAAAACTTCATAATTAGTGTTTGTATAAATTCTTCATTTCCAATGCAAACTTTGATTAGCGATAACTTGAAATCCACTTGTGCTCCAAATTTCATTTTTCTTTTAAAATAAAGCTCATGGATTTCTTCAAAAATTATGTAATCATGTATTTATCTTCAAAATCTCGCCTTAATGGCTTAAATCGCCATTTAAGTCTAAGTGTTCATTTGGTGAAAGAGTTTGGGTTATTTCTTCAATTACTTGTTGCGTTATATTCTCTCTTTCATGATCTCAGGTTAAATCTTCGGTCGAAAAATGGTAAAGTAAATTCATATGAATATATAACTATTTTCCTTGAGATATCCTTCTCAGTAGCAAACAAATGGTTTCCCGTCTGTAATTTCTAGCCAATGTCAAAGCTTTTAATAAAACTTCATAATTAGTGTTTGTATAAATTCTTCATTTCCAATGCAAACTTTGATTAGCGATAACTTGAAATCCACTTGTGCTCCAAATTTCATTTTTCTTTTAAAATAAAGCTCATGGAATTCTTCAAAAATTATGTAATCATGTATTTGTCTTCAAAATCTCGCCTTAATGGTTTAAATCGCCATTTAAGTATAAGTGTTCATTTGCTGAATTTTGGACAGTCAGCGAATGTGTGTACGTATGCTTATCCATATTAGATTAAACCTGTGGTTTGGTATATTTTATCTTGTCTCAAAAGTAAAAGCTTGATGATTCTTCCATTTTTCACCACATATGCAGTAACCTTATTTGGGAGATAAATGAACATATATATATTTTTGTTTTTATTCAAAAAACAAATGGTTTCCCGTCTGTAATTTTTAGCCAATGTCAAAGCTTTTAATAAAACTTCATAATTAGTGTTTGTATAAATTCTTCATTTCCAATGCAAACTTTGATTAGCGATAACTTGAAATCCACTTGTGCTCCAAATTTCATTTTTCTTTTAAAATAAAGCTCATGGAATTCTTCAAAAATTATGTAATCATGTATTTGTCTTCAAAATCTCGCCTTAATGGTTTAAATCGCCATTTAAGTATAAGTGTTCATTTGCTGAATTTTGGACAGTCAGCGAATGTGTGTACGTATGCTTATCCATATTAGATTAAACCTGTGGTTTGGTATATTTTATCTTGTCTCAAAAGTAAAAGCTTGATGATTCTTCCATTTTTCACCACATATGCAGTAACCTTATTTGGGAGATAAATGAACATATATATATTTTTGTTTTTATTCAAAAAACAAATGGTTTCCCGTCTGTAATTTCTAGCCAATGTCAAAGCTTTTAATAAAACTTCATAATTAGTGTTTGTATGAATTCTTCATTTCCAATGCAAACTTTGATTAGCGATAACTTGAAATCCACTTGTGCTCCAAATTTCATTTTTCTTTTAAAATAAAGCTCATGGATTTCTTCAAAATTATGTAATCATGTATTTATCTTCAAAATCTCGCCTTAATGGCTTAAATCGCCATTTAAGTCTAAGTGTTCATTTGGTGAAAGAGTTTGGGTTATTTCTTCAATTACTTGTTGCGTTATATTCTCTCTTTCATGATCTCAGGTTAAATCTTCGGTCGAAAAATGGAAAAGTAAATTCATATGAATATATAACTATTTTCCTTGAGATATCCTTCTCAGTAGCAAACAAATGGTTTCCCGTCTGTAATTTCTAGCCAATGTCAAAGCTTTTAATAAAACTTCATAATTAGTGTTTGTATAAATTCTTCATTTCCAATGCAAACTTTGATTAGCGATAACTTGAAATCCACTTGTGCTCCAAATTTCATTTTTCTTTTAAAATAAAGCTCATGGAATTCTTCAAAAATTATGTAATCATGTATTTGTCTTCAAAATCTCGCCTTAATGGTTTAAATCGCCATTTAAGTATAAGTGTTCATTTGCTGAATTTTGGACAGTCAGCGAATGTGTGTACGTATGCTTATCCATATTAGATTAAACCTGTGGTTTGGTATATTTTATCTTGTCTCAAAAGTAAAAGCTTGATGATTCTTCCATTTTTCACCACATATGCAGTAACCTTATTTGGGAGATAAATGAACATATATATATTTTTGTTTTTATTCAAAAAACAAATGGTTTCCCGTCTGTAATTTTTAGCCAATGTCAAAGCTTTTAATAAAACTTCATAATTAGTGTTTGTATAAATTCTTCATTTCCAATGCAAACTTTGATTAGCGATAACTTGAAATCCACTTGTGCTCCAAATTTCATTTTTCTTTTAAAATAAAGCTCATGGAATTCTTCAAAAATTATGTAATCATGTATTTGTCTTCAAAATCTCGCCTTAATGGTTTAAATCGCCATTTAAGTATAAGTGTTCATTTGCTGAATTTTGGACAGTCAGCGAATGTGTGTACGTATGCTTATCCATATTAGATTAAACCTGTGGTTTGGTATATTTTATCTTGTCTCAAAAGTAAAAGCTTGATGATTCTTCCATTTTTCACCACATATGCAGTAACCTTATTTGGGAGATAAATGAACATATATATATTTTTGTTTTTATTCAAAAAACAAATGGTTTCCCGTCTGTAATTTCTAGCCAATGTCAAAGCTTTTAATAAAACTTCATAATTAGTGTTTGTATGAATTCTTCATTTCCAATGCAAACTTTGATTAGCGATAACTTGAAATCCACTTGTGCTCCAAATTTCATTTTTCTTTTAAAATAAAGCTCATGGATTTCTTCAAAATTATGTAATCATGTATTTATCTTCAAAATCTCGCCTTAATGGCTTAAATCGCCATTTAAGTCTAAGTGTTCATTTGGTGAAAGAGTTTGGGTTATTTCTTCAATTACTTGTTGCGTTATATTCTCTCTTTCATGATCTCAGGTTAAATCTTCGGTCGAAAAATGGAAAAGTAAATTCATATGAATATATAACTATTTTCCTTGAGATATCCTTCTCAGTAGCAAACAAATGGTTTCCCGTCTGTAATTTCTAGCCAATGTCAAAGCTTTTAATAAAACTTCATAATTAGTGTTTGTATAAATTCTTCATTTCCAATGCAAACTTTGATTAGCGATAACTTGAAATCCACTTGTGCTCCAAATTTCATTTTTCTTTTAAAATAAAGCTCATGGAATTCTTCAAAAATTATGTAATCATGTATTTGTCTTCAAAATCTCGCCTTAATGGTTTAAATCGCCATTTAAGTATAAGTGTTCATTTGCTGAATTCTGGACAGTCAGCGAATGTGTGTACGTATGCTTATCCATATTAGATTAAACCTGTGGTTTGGTATATTTTATCTTGTCTCAAAAGTAAAAGCTTGATGATTCTTCCATTTTTCACCACATATGCAGTAACCTTATTTGGGAGATAAATGAACATATATATATTTTTGTTTTTATTCAAAAAACAAATGGTTTCCCGTCTGTAATTTTTAGCCAATACCAAAGCTTTTAATAAAACTTCATAATTAGTGTTTGTATAAATTCTTCATTTCCAATGCAAACTTTGATTAGCGATAACTTGAAATCCACTTGTGCTCCAAATTTCATTTTTCTTTTAAAATAAAGCTCATGGATTTCTTCAAAAATTATGTAATCATGTATTTATCTTCAAAATCTCGCCTTAATGGCTTAAATCGCCATTTAAGTCTAAGTGTTCATTTGGTGAAAGAGTTTGGGTTATTTCTTCAATTACTTGTTGCGTTATATTCTCTCTTTCATGATCTCAGGTTAAATCTTCGGTCGAAAAATGGTAAAGTAAATTCATATGAATATATAACTATTTTCCTTGAGATATCCTTCTCAGTAGCAAACAAATGGTTTCCCGTCTGTAATTTCTAGCCAATGTCAAAGCTTTTAATAAAACTTCATAATTAGTGTTTGTATAAATTCTTCATTTCCAATGCAAACTTTGATTAGCGATAACTTGAAATCCACTTGTGCTCCAAATTTCATTTTTCTTTTAAAATAAAGCTCATGGAATTCTTCAAAAATTATGTAATCATGTATTTGTCTTCAAAATCTCGCCTTAATGGTTTAAATCGCCATTTAAGTATAAGTGTTCATTTGCTGAATTCTGGACAGTCAGCGAATGTGTGTACGTATGCTTATCCATATTAGATTAAACCTGTGGTTTGGTATATTTTATCTTGTCTCAAAAGTAAAAGCTTGATGATTCTTCCATTTTTCACCACATATGCAGTAACCTTATTTGGGAGATAAATGAACATATATATATTTTTGTTTTTATTCAAAAAACAAATGGTTTCCCGTCTGTAATTTTTAGCCAATGTCAAAGCTTTTAATAAAACTTCATAATTAGTGTTTGTATAAATTCTTCATTTCCAATGCAAACTTTGATTAGCGATAACTTGAAATCCACTTGTGCTCCAAATTTCATTTTTCTTTTAAAATAAAGCTCATGGATTTCTTCAAAAATTATGTAATCATGTATTTATCTTCAAAATCTCGCCTTAATGGCTTAAATCGCCATTTAAGTCTAAGTGTTCATTTGGTGAAAGAGTTTGGGTTATTTCTTCAATTACTTGTTGCGTTATATTCTCTCTTTCATGATCTCAGGTTAAATCTTCGGTCGAAAAATGGTAAAGTAAATTCATATGAATATATAACTATTTTCCTTGAGATATCCTTCTCAGTAGCAAACAAATGGTTTCCCGTCTGTAATTTCTAGCCAATGTCAAAGCTTTTAATAAAACTTCATAATTAGTGTTTGTATAAATTCTTCATTTCCAATGCAAACTTTGATTAGCGATAACTTGAAATCCACTTGTGCTCCAAATTTCATTTTTCTTTTAAAATAAAGCTCATGGAATTCTTCAAAAATTATGTAATCATGTATTTGTCTTCAAAATCTCGCCTTAATGGTTTAAATCGCCATTTAAGTATAAGTGTTCATTTGCTGAATTTTGGACAGTCAGCGAATGTGTGTACGTATGCTTATCCATATTAGATTAAACCTGTGGTTTGGTATATTTTATCTTGTCTCAAAAGTAAAAGCTTGATGATTCTTCCATTTTTCACCACATATGCAGTAACCTTATTTGGGAGATAAATGAACATATATATATTTTTGTTTTTATTCAAAAAACAAATGGTTTCCCGTCTGTAATTTTTAGCCAATGTCAAAGCTTTTAATAAAACTTCATAATTAGTGTTTGTATAAATTCTTCATTTCCAATGCAAACTTTGATTAGCGATAACTTGAAATCCACTTGTGCTCCAAATTTCATTTTTCTTTTAAAATAAAGCTCATGGAATTCTTCAAAAATTATGTAATCATGTATTTGTCTTCAAAATCTCGCCTTAATGGTTTAAATCGCCATTTAAGTATAAGTGTTCATTTGCTGAATTTTGGACAGTCAGCGAATGTGTGTACGTATGCTTATCCATATTAGATTAAACCTGTGGTTTGGTATATTTTATCTTGTCTCAAAAGTAAAAGCTTGATGATTCTTCCATTTTTCACCACATATGCAGTAACCTTATTTGGGAGATAAATGAACATATATATATTTTTGTTTTTATTCAAAAAACAAATGGTTTCCCGTCTGTAATTTCTAGCCAATGTCAAAGCTTTTAATAAAACTTCATAATTAGTGTTTGTATGAATTCTTCATTTCCAATGCAAACTTTGATTAGCGATAACTTGAAATCCACTTGTGCTCCAAATTTCATTTTTCTTTTAAAATAAAGCTCATGGATTTCTTCAAAATTATGTAATCATGTATTTATCTTCAAAATCTCGCCTTAATGGCTTAAATCGCCATTTAAGTCTAAGTGTTCATTTGGTGAAAGAGTTTGGGTTATTTCTTCAATTACTTGTTGCGTTATATTCTCTCTTTCATGATCTCAGGTTAAATCTTCGGTCGAAAAATGGTAAAGTAAATTCATATGAATATATAACTATTTTCCTTGAGATATCCTTCTCAGTAGCAAACAAATGGTTTCCCGTCTGTAATTTCTAGCCAATGTCAAAGCTTTTAATAAAACTTCATAATTAGTGTTTGTATAAATTCTTCATTTCCAATGCAAACTTTGATTAGCGATAACTTGAAATCCACTTGTGCTCCAAATTTCATTTTTCTTTTAAAATAAAGCTCATGGAATTCTTCAAAAATTATGTAATCATGTATTTGTCTTCAAAATCTCGCCTTAATGGTTTAAATCGCCATTTAAGTATAAGTGTTCATTTGCTGAATTTTGGACAGTCAGCGAATGTGTGTACGTATGCTTATCCATATTAGATTAAACCTGTGGTTTGGTATATTTTATCTTGTCTCAAAAGTAAAAGCTTGATGATTCTTCCATTTTTCACCACATATGCAGTAACCTTATTTGGGAGATAAATGAACATATATATATTTTTGTTTTTATTCAAAAAACAAATGGTTTCCCGTCTGTAATTTTTAGCCAATGTCAAAGCTTTTAATAAAACTTCATAATTAGTGTTTGTATAAATTCTTCATTTCCAATGCAAACTTTGATTAGCGATAACTTGAAATCCACTTGTGCTCCAAATTTCATTTTTCTTTTAAAATAAAGCTCATGGAATTCTTCAAAAATTATGTAATCATGTATTTGTCTTCAAAATCTCGCCTTAATGGTTTAAATCGCCATTTAAGTATAAGTGTTCATTTGCTGAATTTTGGACAGTCAGCGAATGTGTGTACGTATGCTTATCCATATTAGATTAAACCTGTGGTTTGGTATATTTTATCTTGTCTCAAAAGTAAAAGCTTGATGATTCTTCCATTTTTCACCACATATGCAGTAACCTTATTTGGGAGATAAATGAACATATATATATTTTTGTTTTTATTCAAAAAACAAATGGTTTCCCGTCTGTAATTTCTAGCCAATGTCAAAGCTTTTAATAAAACTTCATAATTAGTGTTTGTATGAATTCTTCATTTCCAATGCAAACTTTGATTAGCGATAACTTGAAATCCACTTGTGCTCCAAATTTCATTTTTCTTTTAAAATAAAGCTCATGGATTTCTTCAAAATTATGTAATCATGTATTTATCTTCAAAATCTCGCCTTAATGGCTTAAATCGCCATTTAAGTCTAAGTGTTCATTTGGTGAAAGAGTTTGGGTTATTTCTTCAATTACTTGTTGCGTTATATTCTCTCTTTCATGATCTCAGGTTAAATCTTCGGTCGAAAAATGGAAAAGTAAATTCATATGAATATATAACTATTTTCCTTGAGATATCCTTCTCAGTAGCAAACAAATGGTTTCCCGTCTGTAATTTCTAGCCAATGTCAAAGCTTTTAATAAAACTTCATAATTAGTGTTTGTATAAATTCTTCATTTCCAATGCAAACTTTGATTAGCGATAACTTGAAATCCACTTGTGCTCCAAATTTCATTTTTCTTTTAAAATAAAGCTCATGGAATTCTTCAAAAATTATGTAATCATGTATTTGTCTTCAAAATCTCGCCTTAATGGTTTAAATCGCCATTTAAGTATAAGTGTTCATTTGCTGAATTCTGGACAGTCAGCGAATGTGTGTACGTATGCTTATCCATATTAGATTAAACCTGTGGTTTGGTATATTTTATCTTGTCTCAAAAGTAAAAGCTTGATGATTCTTCCATTTTTCACCACATATGCAGTAACCTTATTTGGGAGATAAATGAACATATATATATTTTTGTTTTTATTCAAAAAACAAATGGTTTCCCGTCTGTAATTTTTAGCCAATACCAAAGCTTTTAATAAAACTTCATAATTAGTGTTTGTATAAATTCTTCATTTCCAATGCAAACTTTGATTAGCGATAACTTGAAATCCACTTGTGCTCCAAATTTCATTTTTCTTTTAAAATAAAGCTCATGGATTTCTTCAAAAATTATGTAATCATGTATTTATCTTCAAAATCTCGCCTTAATGGCTTAAATCGCCATTTAAGTCTAAGTGTTCATTTGGTGAAAGAGTTTGGGTTATTTCTTCAATTACTTGTTGCGTTATATTCTCTCTTTCATGATCTCAGGTTAAATCTTCGGTCGAAAAATGGTAAAGTAAATTCATATGAATATATAACTATTTTCCTTGAGATATCCTTCTCAGTAGCAAACAAATGGTTTCCCGTCTGTAATTTCTAGCCAATGTCAAAGCTTTTAATAAAACTTCATAATTAGTGTTTGTATAAATTCTTCATTTCCAATGCAAACTTTGATTAGCGATAACTTGAAATCCACTTGTGCTCCAAATTTCATTTTTCTTTTAAAATAAAGCTCATGGAATTCTTCAAAAATTATGTAATCATGTATTTGTCTTCAAAATCTCGCCTTAATGGTTTAAATCGCCATTTAAGTATAAGTGTTCATTTGCTGAATTTTGGACAGTCAGCGAATGTGTGTACGTATGCTTATCCATATTAGATTAAACCTGTGGTTTGGTATATTTTATCTTGTCTCAAAAGTAAAAGCTTGATGATTCTTCCATTTTTCACCACATATGCAGTAACCTTATTTGGGAGATAAATGAACATATATATATTTTTGTTTTTATTCAAAAAACAAATGGTTTCCCGTCTGTAATTTCTAGCCAATGTCAAAGCTTTTAATAAAACTTCATAATTAGTGTTTGTATGAATTCTTCATTTCCAATGCAAACTTTGATTAGCGATAACTTGAAATCCACTTGTGCTCCAAATTTCATTTTTCTTTTAAAATAAAGCTCATGGATTTCTTCAAAAATTATGTAATCATGTATTTATCTTCAAAATCTCGCCTTAATGGCTTAAATCGCCATTTAAGTCTAAGTGTTCATTTGGTGAAAGAGTTTGGGTTATTTCTTCAATTACTTGTTGCGTTATATTCTCTCTTTCATGATCTCAGGTTAAATCTTCGGTCGAAAAATGGTAAAGTAAATTCATATGAATATATAACTATTTTCCTTGAGATATCCTTCTCAGTAGCAAACAAATGGTTTCCCGTCTGTAATTTCTAGCCAATGTCAAAGCTTTTAATAAAACTTCATAATTAGTGTTTGTATAAATTCTTCATTTCCAATGCAAACTTTGATTAGCGATAACTTGAAATCCACTTGTGCTCCAAATTTCATTTTTCTTTTAAAATAAAGCTCATGGAATTCTTCAAAAATTATGTAATCATGTATTTGTCTTCAAAATCTCGCCTTAATGGTTTAAATCGCCATTTAAGTATAAGTGTTCATTTGCTGAATTCTGGACAGTCAGCGAATGTGTGTACGTATGCTTATCCATATTAGATTAAACCTGTGGTTTGGTATATTTTATCTTGTCTCAAAAGTAAAAGCTTGATGATTCTTCCATTTTTCACCACATATGCAGTAACCTTATTTGGGAGATAAATGAACATATATATATTTTTGTTTTTATTCAAAAAACAAATGGTTTCCCGTCTGTAATTTTTAGCCAATGTCAAAGCTTTTAATAAAACTTCATAATTAGTGTTTGTATAAATTCTTCATTTCCAATGCAAACTTTGATTAGCGATAACTTGAAATCCACTTGTGCTCCAAATTTCATTTTTCTTTTAAAATAAAGCTCATGGATTTCTTCAAAAATTATGTAATCATGTATTTATCTTCAAAATCTCGCCTTAATGGCTTAAATCGCCATTTAAGTCTAAGTGTTCATTTGGTGAAAGAGTTTGGGTTATTTCTTCAATTACTTGTTGCGTTATATTCTCTCTTTCATGATCTCAGGTTAAATCTTCGGTCGAAAAATGGTAAAGTAAATTCATATGAATATATAACTATTTTCCTTGAGATATCCTTCTCAGTAGCAAACAAATGGTTTCCCGTCTGTAATTTCTAGCCAATGTCAAAGCTTTTAATAAAACTTCATAATTAGTGTTTGTATAAATTCTTCATTTCCAATGCAAACTTTGATTAGCGATAACTTGAAATCCACTTGTGCTCCAAATTTCATTTTTCTTTTAAAATAAAGCTCATGGAATTCTTCAAAAATTATGTAATCATGTATTTGTCTTCAAAATCTCGCCTTAATGGTTTAAATCGCCATTTAAGTATAAGTGTTCATTTGCTGAATTTTGGACAGTCAGCGAATGTGTGTACGTATGCTTATCCATATTAGATTAAACCTGTGGTTTGGTATATTTTATCTTGTCTCAAAAGTAAAAGCTTGATGATTCTTCCATTTTTCACCACATATGCAGTAACCTTATTTGGGAGATAAATGAACATATATATATTTTTGTTTTTATTCAAAAAACAAATGGTTTCCCGTCTGTAATTTCTAGCCAATGTCAAAGCTTTTAATAAAACTTCATAATTAGTGTTTGTATGAATTCTTCATTTCCAATGCAAACTTTGATTAGCGATAACTTGAAATCCACTTGTGCTCCAAATTTCATTTTTCTTTTAAAATAAAGCTCATGGATTTCTTCAAAAATTATGTAATCATGTATTTATCTTCAAAATCTCGCCTTAATGGCTTAAATCGCCATTTAAGTCTAAGTGTTCATTTGGTGAAAGAGTTTGGGTTATTTCTTCAATTACTTGTTGCGTTATATTCTCTCTTTCATGATCTCAGGTTAAATCTTCGGTCGAAAAATGGTAAAGTAAATTCATATGAATATATAACTATTTTCCTTGAGATATCCTTCTCAGTAGCAAACAAATGGTTTCCCGTCTGTAATTTCTAGCCAATGTCAAAGCTTTTAATAAAACTTCATAATTAGTGTTTGTATAAATTCTTCATTTCCAATGCAAACTTTGATTAGCGATAACTTGAAATCCACTTGTGCTCCAAATTTCATTTTTCTTTTAAAATAAAGCTCATGGAATTCTTCAAAAATTATGTAATCATGTATTTGTCTTCAAAATCTCGCCTTAATGGTTTAAATCGCCATTTAAGTATAAGTGTTCATTTGCTGAATTCTGGACAGTCAGCGAATGTGTGTACGTATGCTTATCCATATTAGATTAAACCTGTGGTTTGGTATATTTTATCTTGTCTCAAAAGTAAAAGCTTGATGATTCTTCCATTTTTCACCACATATGCAGTAACCTTATTTGGGAGATAAATGAACATATATATATTTTTGTTTTTATTCAAAAAACAAATGGTTTCCCGTCTGTAATTTTTAGCCAATGTCAAAGCTTTTAATAAAACTTCATAATTAGTGTTTGTATAAATTCTTCATTTCCAATGCAAACTTTGATTAGCGATAACTTGAAATCCACTTGTGCTCCAAATTTCATTTTTCTTTTAAAATAAAGCTCATGGATTTCTTCAAAAATTATGTAATCATGTATTTATCTTCAAAATCTCGCCTTAATGGCTTAAATCGCCATTTAAGTCTAAGTGTTCATTTGGTGAAAGAGTTTGGGTTATTTCTTCAATTACTTGTTGCGTTATATTCTCTCTTTCATGATCTCAGGTTAAATCTTCGGTCGAAAAATGGTAAAGTAAATTCATATGAATATATAACTATTTTCCTTGAGATATCCTTCTCAGTAGCAAACAAATGGTTTCCCGTCTGTAATTTCTAGCCAATGTCAAAGCTTTTAATAAAACTTCATAATTAGTGTTTGTATAAATTCTTCATTTCCAATGCAAACTTTGATTAGCGATAACTTGAAATCCACTTGTGCTCCAAATTTCATTTTTCTTTTAAAATAAAGCTCATGGAATTCTTCAAAAATTATGTAATCATGTATTTGTCTTCAAAATCTCGCCTTAATGGTTTAAATCGCCATTTAAGTATAAGTGTTCATTTGCTGAATTTTGGACAGTCAGCGAATGTGTGTACGTATGCTTATCCATATTAGATTAAACCTGTGGTTTGGTATATTTTATCTTGTCTCAAAAGTAAAAGCTTGATGATTCTTCCATTTTTCACCACATATGCAGTAACCTTATTTGGGAGATAAATGAACATATATATATTTTTGTTTTTATTCAAAAAACAAATGGTTTCCCGTCTGTAATTTTTAGCCAATGTCAAAGCTTTTAATAAAACTTCATAATTAGTGTTTGTATAAATTCTTCATTTCCAATGCAAACTTTGATTAGCGATAACTTGAAATCCACTTGTGCTCCAAATTTCATTTTTCTTTTAAAATAAAGCTCATGGAATTCTTCAAAAATTATGTAATCATGTATTTGTCTTCAAAATCTCGCCTTAATGGTTTAAATCGCCATTTAAGTATAAGTGTTCATTTGCTGAATTTTGGACAGTCAGCGAATGTGTGTACGTATGCTTATCCATATTAGATTAAACCTGTGGTTTGGTATATTTTATCTTGTCTCAAAAGTAAAAGCTTGATGATTCTTCCATTTTTCACCACATATGCAGTAACCTTATTTGGGAGATAAATGAACATATATATATTTTTGTTTTTATTCAAAAAACAAATGGTTTCCCGTCTGTAATTTCTAGCCAATGTCAAAGCTTTTAATAAAACTTCATAATTAGTGTTTGTATGAATTCTTCATTTCCAATGCAAACTTTGATTAGCGATAACTTGAAATCCACTTGTGCTCCAAATTTTATTTTTCTTTTAAAATAAAGCTCATGGATTTCTTCAAAATTATGTAATCATGTATTTATCTTCAAAATCTCGCCTTAATGGCTTAAATCGCCATTTAAGTCTAAGTGTTCATTTGGTGAAAGAGTTTGGGTTATTTCTTCAATTACTTGTTGCGTTATATTCTCTCTTTCATGATCTCAGGTTAAATCTTCGGTCGAAAAATGGAAAAGTAAATTCATATGAATATATAACTATTTTCCTTGAGATATCCTTCTCAGTAGCAAACAAATGGTTTCCCGTCTGTAATTTCTAGCCAATGTCAAAGCTTTTAATAAAACTTCATAATTAGTGTTTGTATAAATTCTTCATTTCCAATGCAAACTTTGATTAGCGATAACTTGAAATCCACTTGTGCTCCAAATTTCATTTTTCTTTTAAAATAAAGCTCATGGAATTCTTCAAAAATTATGTAATCATGTATTTGTCTTCAAAATCTCGCCTTAATGGTTTAAATCGCCATTTAAGTATAAGTGTTCATTTGCTGAATTCTGGACAGTCAGCGAATGTGTGTACGTATGCTTATCCATATTAGATTAAACCTGTGGTTTGGTATATTTTATCTTGTCTCAAAAGTAAAAGCTTGATGATTCTTCCATTTTTCACCACATATGCAGTAACCTTATTTGGGAGATAAATGAACATATATATATTTTTGTTTTTATTCAAAAAACAAATGGTTTCCCGTCTGTAATTTTTAGCCAATACCAAAGCTTTTAATAAAACTTCATAATTAGTGTTTGTATAAATTCTTCATTTCCAATGCAAACTTTGATTAGCGATAACTTGAAATCCACTTGTGCTCCAAATTTCATTTTTCTTTTAAAATAAAGTTCATGGATTTCTTCAAAAATTATGTAATCATGTATTTATCTTCAAAATCTCGCCTTAATGGCTTAAATCGCCATTTAAGTCTAAGTGTTCATTTGGTGAAAGAGTTTGGGTTATTTCTTCAATTACTTGTTGCGTTATATTCTCTCTTTCATGATCTCAGGTTAAATCTTCGGTCGAAAAATGGTAAAGTAAATTCATATGAATATATAACTATTTTCCTTGAGATATCCTTCTCAGTAGCAAACAAATGGTTTCCCGTCTGTAATTTCTAGCCAATGTCAAAGCTTTTAATAAAACTTCATAATTAGTGTTTGTATAAATTCTTCATTTCCAATGCAAACTTTGATTAGCGATAACTTGAAATCCACTTGTGCTCCAAATTTCATTTTTCTTTTAAAATAAAGCTCATGGAATTCTTCAAAAATTATGTAATCATGTATTTGTCTTCAAAATCTCGCCTTAATGGTTTAAATCGCCATTTAAGTATAAGTGTTCATTTGCTGAATTTTGGACAGTCAGCGAATGTGTGTACGTATGCTTATCCATATTAGATTAAACCTGTGGTTTGGTATATTTTATCTTGTCTCAAAAGTAAAAGCTTGATGATTCTTCCATTTTTCACCACATATGCAGTAACCTTATTTGGGAGATAAATGAACATATATATATTTTTGTTTTTATTCAAAAAACAAATGGTTTCCCGTCTGTAATTTCTAGCCAATGTCAAAGCTTTTAATAAAACTTCATAATTAGTGTTTGTATGAATTCTTCATTTCCAATGCAAACTTTGATTAGCGATAACTTGAAATCCACTTGTGCTCCAAATTTCATTTTTCTTTTAAAATAAAGCTCATGGATTTCTTCAAAAATTATGTAATCATGTATTTATCTTCAAAATCTCGCCTTAATGGCTTAAATCGCCATTTAAGTCTAAGTGTTCATTTGGTGAAAGAGTTTGGGTTATTTCTTCAATTACTTGTTGCGTTATATTCTCTCTTTCATGATCTCAGGTTAAATCTTCGGTCGAAAAATGGTAAAGTAAATTCATATGAATATATAACTATTTTCCTTGAGATATCCTTCTCAGTAGCAAACAAATGGTTTCCCGTCTGTAATTTCTAGCCAATGTCAAAGCTTTTAATAAAACTTCATAATTAGTGTTTGTATAAATTCTTCATTTCCAATGCAAACTTTGATTAGCGATAACTTGAAATCCACTTGTGCTCCAAATTTCATTTTTCTTTTAAAATAAAGCTCATGGAATTCTTCAAAAATTATGTAATCATGTATTTGTCTTCAAAATCTCGCCTTAATGGTTTAAATCGCCATTTAAGTATAAGTGTTCATTTGCTGAATTCTGGACAGTCAGCGAATGTGTGTACGTATGCTTATCCATATTAGATTAAACCTGTGGTTTGGTATATTTTATCTTGTCTCAAAAGTAAAAGCTTGATGATTCTTCCATTTTTCACCACATATGCAGTAACCTTATTTGGGAGATAAATGAACATATATATATTTTTGTTTTTATTCAAAAAACAAATGGTTTCCCGTCTGTAATTTTTAGCCAATGTCAAAGCTTTTAATAAAACTTCATAATTAGTGTTTGTATAAATTCTTCATTTCCAATGCAAACTTTGATTAGCGATAACTTGAAATCCACTTGTGCTCCAAATTTCATTTTTCTTTTAAAATAAAGCTCATGGATTTCTTCAAAAATTATGTAATCATGTATTTATCTTCAAAATCTCGCCTTAATGGCTTAAATCGCCATTTAAGTCTAAGTGTTCATTTGGTGAAAGAGTTTGGGTTATTTCTTCAATTACTTGTTGCGTTATATTCTCTCTTTCATGATCTCAGGTTAAATCTTCGGTCGAAAAATGGTAAAGTAAATTCATATGAATATATAACTATTTTCCTTGAGATATCCTTCTCAGTAGCAAACAAATGGTTTCCCGTCTGTAATTTCTAGCCAATGTCAAAGCTTTTAATAAAACTTCATAATTAGTGTTTGTATAAATTCTTCATTTCCAATGCAAACTTTGATTAGCGATAACTTGAAATCCACTTGTGCTCCAAATTTCATTTTTCTTTTAAAATAAAGCTCATGGAATTCTTCAAAAATTATGTAATCATGTATTTGTCTTCAAAATCTCGCCTTAATGGTTTAAATCGCCATTTAAGTATAAGTGTTCATTTGCTGAATTTTGGACAGTCAGCGAATGTGTGTACGTATGCTTATCCATATTAGATTAAACCTGTGGTTTGGTATATTTTATCTTGTCTCAAAAGTAAAAGCTTGATGATTCTTCCATTTTTCACCACATATGCAGTAACCTTATTTGGGAGATAAATGAACATATATATATTTTTGTTTTTATTCAAAAAACAAATGGTTTCCCGTCTGTAATTTTTAGCCAATGTCAAAGCTTTTAATAAAACTTCATAATTAGTGTTTGTATAAATTCTTCATTTCCAATGCAAACTTTGATTAGCGATAACTTGAAATCCACTTGTGCTCCAAATTTCATTTTTCTTTTAAAATAAAGCTCATGGATTTCTTCAAAAATTATGTAATCATGTATTTATCTTCAAAATCTCGCCTTAATGGCTTAAATCGCCATTTAAGTCTAAGTGTTCATTTGGTGAAAGAGTTTGGGTTATTTCTTCAATTACTTGTTGCGTTATATTCTCTCTTTCATGATCTCAGGTTAAATCTTCGGTCGAAAAATGGTAAAGTAAATTCATATGAATATATAACTATTTTCCTTGAGATATCCTTCTCAGTAGCAAACAAATGGTTTCCCGTCTGTAATTTCTAGCCAATGTCAAAGCTTTTAATAAAACTTCATAATTAGTGTTTGTATAAATTCTTCATTTCCAATGCAAACTTTGATTAGCGATAACTTGAAATCCACTTGTGCTCCAAATTTCATTTTTCTTTTAAAATAAAGCTCATGGAATTCTTCAAAAATTATGTAATCATGTATTTGTCTTCAAAATCTCGCCTTAATGGTTTAAATCGCCATTTAAGTATAAGTGTTCATTTGCTGAATTCTGGACAGTCAGCGAATGTGTGTACGTATGCTTATCCATATTAGATTAAACCTGTGGTTTGGTATATTTTATCTTGTCTCAAAAGTAAAAGCTTGATGATTCTTCCATTTTTCACC
This sequence comes from Lytechinus pictus, assembly GCF_037042905.1. Classification (NCBI taxonomy): domain Eukaryota; kingdom Metazoa; phylum Echinodermata; class Echinoidea; order Temnopleuroida; family Toxopneustidae; genus Lytechinus; species Lytechinus pictus. The sequence goes on along the minus strand of NW_026974188.1, from coordinate 113,907 downwards.
ACATATGCAGTAACCTTATTTGGGAGATAAATGAACATATATATATTTTTGTTTTTATTCAAAAAACAAATGGTTTCCCGTCTGTAATTTTTAGCCAATGTCAAAGCTTTTAATAAAACTTCATAATTAGTGTTTGTATAAATTCTTCATTTCCAATGCAAACTTTGATTAGCGATAACTTGAAATCCACTTGTGCTCCAAATTTCATTTTTCTTTTAAAATAAAGCTCATGGATTTCTTCAAAAATTATGTAATCATGTATTTATCTTCAAAATCTCGCCTTAATGGCTTAAATCGCCATTTAAGTCTAAGTGTTCATTTGGTGAAAGAGTTTGGGTTATTTCTTCAATTACTTGTTGCGTTATATTCTCTCTTTCATGATCTCAGGTTAAATCTTCGGTCGAAAAATGGTAAAGTAAATTCATATGAATATATAACTATTTTCCTTGAGATATCCTTCTCAGTAGCAAACAAATGGTTTCCCGTCTGTAATTTCTAGCCAATGTCAAAGCTTTTAATAAAACTTCATAATTAGTGTTTGTATAAATTCTTCATTTCCAATGCAAACTTTGATTAGCGATAACTTGAAATCCACTTGTGCTCCAAATTTCATTTTTCTTTTAAAATAAAGCTCATGGAATTCTTCAAAAATTATGTAATCATGTATTTGTCTTCAAAATCTCGCCTTAATGGTTTAAATCGCCATTTAAGTATAAGTGTTCATTTGCTGAATTTTGGACAGTCAGCGAATGTGTGTACGTATGCTTATCCATATTAGATTAAACCTGTGGTTTGGTATATTTTATCTTGTCTCAAAAGTAAAAGCTTGATGATTCTTCCATTTTTCACCACATATGCAGTAACCTTATTTGGGAGATAAATGAACATATATATATTTTTGTTTTTATTCAAAAAACAAATGGTTTCCCGTCTGTAATTTTTAGCCAATGTCAAAGCTTTTAATAAAACTTCATAATTAGTGTTTGTATAAATTCTTCATTTCCAATGCAAACTTTGATTAGCGATAACTTGAAATCCACTTGTGCTCCAAATTTCATTTTTCTTTTAAAATAAAGCTCATGGAATTCTTCAAAAATTATGTAATCATGTATTTGTCTTCAAAATCTCGCCTTAATGGTTTAAATCGCCATTTAAGTATAAGTGTTCATTTGCTGAATTTTGGACAGTCAGCGAATGTGTGTACGTATGCTTATCCATATTAGATTAAACCTGTGGTTTGGTATATTTTATCTTGTCTCAAAAGTAAAAGCTTGATGATTCTTCCATTTTTCACCACATATGCAGTAACCTTATTTGGGAGATAAATGAACATATATATATTTTTGTTTTTATTCAAAAAACAAATGGTTTCCCGTCTGTAATTTCTAGCCAATGTCAAAGCTTTTAATAAAACTTCATAATTAGTGTTTGTATGAATTCTTCATTTCCAATGCAAACTTTGATTAGCGATAACTTGAAATCCACTTGTGCTCCAAATTTCATTTTTCTTTTAAAATAAAGCTCATGGATTTCTTCAAAAATTATGTAATCATGTATTTATCTTCAAAATCTCGCCTTAATGGCTTAAATCGCCATTTAAGTCTAAGTGTTCATTTGGTGAAAGAGTTTGGGTTATTTCTTCAATTACTTGTTGCGTTATATTCTCTCTTTCATGATCTCAGGTTAAATCTTCGGTCGAAAAATGGTAAAGTAAATTCATATGAATATATAACTATTTTCCTTGAGATATCCTTCTCAGTAGCAAACAAATGGTTTCCCGTCTGTAATTTCTAGCCAATGTCAAAGCTTTTAATAAAACTTCATAATTAGTGTTTGTATAAATTCTTCATTTCCAATGCAAACTTTGATTAGCGATAACTTGAAATCCACTTGTGCTCCAAATTTCATTTTTCTTTTAAAATAAAGCTCATGGAATTCTTCAAAAATTATGTAATCATGTATTTGTCTTCAAAATCTCGCCTTAATGGTTTAAATCGCCATTTAAGTATAAGTGTTCATTTGCTGAATTTTGGACAGTCAGCGAATGTGTGTACGTATGCTTATCCATATTAGATTAAACCTGTGGTTTGGTATATTTTATCTTGTCTCAAAAGTAAAAGCTTGATGATTCTTCCATTTTTCACCACATATGCAGTAACCTTATTTGGGAGATAAATGAACATATATATATTTTTGTTTTTATTCAAAAAACAAATGGTTTCCCGTCTGTAATTTTTAGCCAATGTCAAAGCTTTTAATAAAACTTCATAATTAGTGTTTGTATAAATTCTTCATTTCCAATGCAAACTTTGATTAGCGATAACTTGAAATCCACTTGTGCTCCAAATTTCATTTTTCTTTTAAAATAAAGCTCATGGAATTCTTCAAAAATTATGTAATCATGTATTTGTCTTCAAAATCTCGCCTTAATGGTTTAAATCGCCATTTAAGTATAAGTGTTCATTTGCTGAATTTTGGACAGTCAGCGAATGTGTGTACGTATGCTTATCCATATTAGATTAAACCTGTGGTTTGGTATATTTTATCTTGTCTCAAAAGTAAAAGCTTGATGATTCTTCCATTTTTCACCACATATGCAGTAACCTTATTTGGGAGATAAATGAACATATATATATTTTTGTTTTTATTCAAAAAACAAATGGTTTCCCGTCTGTAATTTCTAGCCAATGTCAAAGCTTTTAATAAAACTTCATAATTAGTGTTTGTATGAATTCTTCATTTCCAATGCAAACTTTGATTAGCGATAACTTGAAATCCACTTGTGCTCCAAATTTCATTTTTCTTTTAAAATAAAGCTCATGGATTTCTTCAAAATTATGTAATCATGTATTTATCTTCAAAATCTCGCCTTAATGGCTTAAATCGCCATTTAAGTCTAAGTGTTCATTTGGTGAAAGAGTTTGGGTTATTTCTTCAATTACTTGTTGCGTTATATTCTCTCTTTCATGATCTCAGGTTAAATCTTCGGTCGAAAAATGGAAAAGTAAATTCATATGAATATATAACTATTTTCCTTGAGATATCCTTCTCAGTAGCAAACAAATGGTTTCCCGTCTGTAATTTCTAGCCAATGTCAAAGCTTTTAATAAAACTTCATAATTAGTGTTTGTATAAATTCTTCATTTCCAATGCAAACTTTGATTAGCGATAACTTGAAATCCACTTGTGCTCCAAATTTCATTTTTCTTTTAAAATAAAGCTCATGGAATTCTTCAAAAATTATGTAATCATGTATTTGTCTTCAAAATCTCGCCTTAATGGTTTAAATCGCCATTTAAGTATAAGTGTTCATTTGCTGAATTTTGGACAGTCAGCGAATGTGTGTACGTATGCTTATCCATATTAGATTAAACCTGTGGTTTGGTATATTTTATCTTGTCTCAAAAGTAAAAGCTTGATGATTCTTCCATTTTTCACCACATATGCAGTAACCTTATTTGGGAGATAAATGAACATATATATATTTTTGTTTTTATTCAAAAAACAAATGGTTTCCCGTCTGTAATTTCTAGCCAATGTCAAAGCTTTTAATAAAACTTCATAATTAGTGTTTGTATGAATTCTTCATTTCCAATGCAAACTTTGATTAGCGATAACTTGAAATCCACTTGTGCTCCAAATTTCATTTTTCTTTTAAAATAAAGCTCATGGATTTCTTCAAAAATTATGTAATCATGTATTTATCTTCAAAATCTCGCCTTAATGGCTTAAATCGCCATTTAAGTCTAAGTGTTCATTTGGTGAAAGAGTTTGGGTTATTTCTTCAATTACTTGTTGCGTTATATTCTCTCTTTCATGATCTCAGGTTAAATCTTCGGTCGAAAAATGGTAAAGTAAATTCATATGAATATATAACTATTTTCCTTGAGATATCCTTCTCAGTAGCAAACAAATGGTTTCCCGTCTGTAATTTCTAGCCAATGTCAAAGCTTTTAATAAAACTTCATAATTAGTGTTTGTATAAATTCTTCATTTCCAATGCAAACTTTGATTAGCGATAACTTGAAATCCACTTGTGCTCCAAATTTCATTTTTCTTTTAAAATAAAGCTCATGGAATTCTTCAAAAATTATGTAATCATGTATTTGTCTTCAAAATCTCGCCTTAATGGTTTAAATCGCCATTTAAGTATAAGTGTTCATTTGCTGAATTTTGGACAGTCAGCGAATGTGTGTACGTATGCTTATCCATATTAGATTAAACCTGTGGTTTGGTATATTTTATCTTGTCTCAAAAGTAAAAGCTTGATGATTCTTCCATTTTTCACCACATATGCAGTAACCTTATTTGGGAGATAAATGAACATATATATATTTTTGTTTTTATTCAAAAAACAAATGGTTTCCCGTCTGTAATTTTTAGCCAATGTCAAAGCTTTTAATAAAACTTCATAATTAGTGTTTGTATAAATTCTTCATTTCCAATGCAAACTTTGATTAGCGATAACTTGAAATCCACTTGTGCTCCAAATTTCATTTTTCTTTTAAAATAAAGCTCATGGATTTCTTCAAAAATTATGTAATCATGTATTTATCTTCAAAATCTCGCCTTAATGGCTTAAATCGCCATTTAAGTCTAAGTGTTCATTTGGTGAAAGAGTTTGGGTTATTTCTTCAATTACTTGTTGCGTTATATTCTCTCTTTCATGATCTCAGGTTAAATCTTCGGTCGAAAAATGGTAAAGTAAATTCATATGAATATATAACTATTTTCCTTGAGATATCCTTCTCAGTAGCAAACAAATGGTTTCCCGTCTGTAATTTCTAGCCAATGTCAAAGCTTTTAATAAAACTTCATAATTAGTGTTTGTATAAATTCTTCATTTCCAATGCAAACTTTGATTAGCGATAACTTGAAATCCACTTGTGCTCCAAATTTCATTTTTCTTTTAAAATAAAGCTCATGGAATTCTTCAAAAATTATGTAATCATGTATTTGTCTTCAAAATCTCGCCTTAATGGTTTAAATCGCCATTTAAGTATAAGTGTTCATTTGCTGAATTCTGGACAGTCAGCGAATGTGTGTACGTATGCTTATCCATATTAGATTAAACCTGTGGTTTGGTATATTTTATCTTGTCTCAAAAGTAAAAGCTTGATGATTCTTCCATTTTTCACCACATATGCAGTAACCTTATTTGGGAGATAAATGAACATATATATATTTTTGTTTTTATTCAAAAAACAAATGGTTTCCCGTCTGTAATTTTTAGCCAATGTCAAAGCTTTTAATAAAACTTCATAATTAGTGTTTGTATAAATTCTTCATTTCCAATGCAAACTTTGATTAGCGATAACTTGAAATCCACTTGTGCTCCAAATTTCATTTTTCTTTTAAAATAAAGCTCATGGATTTCTTCAAAAATTATGTAATCATGTATTTATCTTCAAAATCTCGCCTTAATGGCTTAAATCGCCATTTAAGTCTAAGTGTTCATTTGGTGAAAGAGTTTGGGTTATTTCTTCAATTACTTGTTGCGTTATATTCTCTCTTTCATGATCTCAGGTTAAATCTTCGGTCGAAAAATGGTAAAGTAAATTCATATGAATATATAACTATTTTCCTTGAGATATCCTTCTCAGTAGCAAACAAATGGTTTCCCGTCTGTAATTTCTAGCCAATGTCAAAGCTTTTAATAAAACTTCATAATTAGTGTTTGTATAAATTCTTCATTTCCAATGCAAACTTTGATTAGCGATAACTTGAAATCCACTTGTGCTCCAAATTTCATTTTTCTTTTAAAATAAAGCTCATGGAATTCTTCAAAAATTATGTAATCATGTATTTGTCTTCAAAATCTCGCCTTAATGGTTTAAATCGCCATTTAAGTATAAGTGTTCATTTGCTGAATTTTGGACAGTCAGCGAATGTGTGTACGTATGCTTATCCATATTAGATTAAACCTGTGGTTTGGTATATTTTATCTTGTCTCAAAAGTAAAAGCTTGATGATTCTTCCATTTTTCACCACATATGCAGTAACCTTATTTGGGAGATAAATGAACATATATATATTTTTGTTTTTATTCAAAAAACAAATGGTTTCCCGTCTGTAATTTTTAGCCAATGTCAAAGCTTTTAATAAAACTTCATAATTAGTGTTTGTATAAATTCTTCATTTCCAATGCAAACTTTGATTAGCGATAACTTGAAATCCACTTGTGCTCCAAATTTCATTTTTCTTTTAAAATAAAGCTCATGGAATTCTTCAAAAATTATGTAATCATGTATTTGTCTTCAAAATCTCGCCTTAATGGTTTAAATCGCCATTTAAGTATAAGTGTTCATTTGCTGAATTTTGGACAGTCAGCGAATGTGTGTACGTATGCTTATCCATATTAGATTAAACCTGTGGTTTGGTATATTTTATCTTGTCTCAAAAGTAAAAGCTTGATGATTCTTCCATTTTTCACCACATATGCAGTAACCTTATTTGGGAGATAAATGAACATATATATATTTTTGTTTTTATTCAAAAAACAAATGGTTTCCCGTCTGTAATTTCTAGCCAATGTCAAAGCTTTTAATAAAACTTCATAATTAGTGTTTGTATGAATTCTTCATTTCCAATGCAAACTTTGATTAGCGATAACTTGAAATCCACTTGTGCTCCAAATTTCATTTTTCTTTTAAAATAAAGCTCATGGATTTCTTCAAAAATTATGTAATCATGTATTTATCTTCAAAATCTCGCCTTAATGGCTTAAATCGCCATTTAAGTCTAAGTGTTCATTTGGTGAAAGAGTTTGGGTTATTTCTTCAATTACTTGTTGCGTTATATTCTCTCTTTCATGATCTCAGGTTAAATCTTCGGTCGAAAAATGGTAAAGTAAATTCATATGAATATATAACTATTTTCCTTGAGATATCCTTCTCAGTAGCAAACAAATGGTTTCCCGTCTGTAATTTCTAGCCAATGTCAAAGCTTTTAATAAAACTTCATAATTAGTGTTTGTATAAATTCTTCATTTCCAATGCAAACTTTGATTAGCGATAACTTGAAATCCACTTGTGCTCCAAATTTCATTTTTCTTTTAAAATAAAGCTCATGGAATTCTTCAAAAATTATGTAATCATGTATTTGTCTTCAAAATCTCGCCTTAATGGTTTAAATCGCCATTTAAGTATAAGTGTTCATTTGCTGAATTTTGGACAGTCAGCGAATGTGTGTACGTATGCTTATCCATATTAGATTAAACCTGTGGTTTGGTATATTTTATCTTGTCTCAAAAGTAAAAGCTTGATGATTCTTCCATTTTTCACCACATATGCAGTAACCTTATTTGGGAGATAAATGAACATATATATATTTTTGTTTTTATTCAAAAAACAAATGGTTTCCCGTCTGTAATTTTTAGCCAATGTCAAAGCTTTTAATAAAACTTCATAATTAGTGTTTGTATAAATTCTTCATTTCCAATGCAAACTTTGATTAGCGATAACTTGAAATCCACTTGTGCTCCAAATTTCATTTTTCTTTTAAAATAAAGCTCATGGAATTCTTCAAAAATTATGTAATCATGTATTTGTCTTCAAAATCTCGCCTTAATGGTTTAAATCGCCATTTAAGTATAAGTGTTCATTTGCTGAATTTTGGACAGTCAGCGAATGTGTGTACGTATGCTTATCCATATTAGATTAAACCTGTGGTTTGGTATATTTTATCTTGTCTCAAAAGTAAAAGCTTGATGATTCTTCCATTTTTCACCACATATGCAGTAACCTTATTTGGGAGATAAATGAACATATATATATTTTTGTTTTTATTCAAAAAACAAATGGTTTCCCGTCTGTAATTTCTAGCCAATGTCAAAGCTTTTAATAAAACTTCATAATTAGTGTTTGTATGAATTCTTCATTTCCAATGCAAACTTTGATTAGCGATAACTTGAAATCCACTTGTGCTCCAAATTTCATTTTTCTTTTAAAATAAAGCTCATGGATTTCTTCAAAAATTATGTAATCATGTATTTATCTTCAAAATCTCGCCTTAATGGCTTAAATCGCCATTTAAGTCTAAGTGTTCATTTGGTGAAAGAGTTTGGGTTATTTCTTCAATTACTTGTTGCGTTATATTCTCTCTTTCATGATCTCAGGTTAAATCTTCGGTCGAAAAATGGTAAAGTAAATTCATATGAATATATAACTATTTTCCTTGAGATATCCTTCTCAGTAGCAAACAAATGGTTTCCCGTCTGTAATTTCTAGCCAATGTCAAAGCTTTTAATAAAACTTCATAATTAGTGTTTGTATAAATTCTTCATTTCCAATGCAAACTTTGATTAGCGATAACTTGAAATCCACTTGTGCTCCAAATTTCATTTTTCTTTTAAAATAAAGCTCATGGAATTCTTCAAAAATTATGTAATCATGTATTTGTCTTCAAAATCTCGCCTTAATGGTTTAAATCGCCATTTAAGTATAAGTGTTCATTTGCTGAATTTTGGACAGTCAGCGAATGTGTGTACGTATGCTTATCCATATTAGATTAAACCTGTGGTTTGGTATATTTTATCTTGTCTCAAAAGTAAAAGCTTGATGATTCTTCCATTTTTCACCACATATGCAGTAACCTTATTTGGGAGATAAATGAACATATATATATTTTTGTTTTTATTCAAAAAACAAATGGTTTCCCGTCTGTAATTTTTAGCCAATGTCAAAGCTTTTAATAAAACTTCATAATTAGTGTTTGTATAAATTCTTCATTTCCAATGCAAACTTTGATTAGCGATAACTTGAAATCCACTTGTGCTCCAAATTTCATTTTTCTTTTAAAATAAAGCTCATGGAATTCTTCAAAAATTATGTAATCATGTATTTGTCTTCAAAATCTCGCCTTAATGGTTTAAATCGCCATTTAAGTATAAGTGTTCATTTGCTGAATTTTGGACAGTCAGCGAATGTGTGTACGTATGCTTATCCATATTAGATTAAACCTGTGGTTTGGTATATTTTATCTTGTCTCAAAAGTAAAAGCTTGATGATTCTTCCATTTTTCACCACATATGCAGTAACCTTATTTGGGAGATAAATGAACATATATATATTTTTGTTTTTATTCAAAAAACAAATGGTTTCCCGTCTGTAATTTCTAGCCAATGTCAAAGCTTTTAATAAAACTTCATAATTAGTGTTTGTATGAATTCTTCATTTCCAATGCAAACTTTGATTAGCGATAACTTGAAATCCACTTGTGCTCCAAATTTCATTTTTCTTTTAAAATAAAGCTCATGGATTTCTTCAAAATTATGTAATCATGTATTTATCTTCAAAATCTCGCCTTAATGGCTTAAATCGCCATTTAAGTCTAAGTGTTCATTTGGTGAAAGAGTTTGGGTTATTTCTTCAATTACTTGTTGCGTTATATTCTCTCTTTCATGATCTCAGGTTAAATCTTCGGTCGAAAAATGGAAAAGTAAATTCATATGAATATATAACTATTTTCCTTGAGATATCCTTCTCAGTAGCAAACAAATGGTTTCCCGTCTGTAATTTCTAGCCAATGTCAAAGCTTTTAATAAAACTTCATAATTAGTGTTTGTATAAATTCTTCATTTCCAATGCAAACTTTGATTAGCGATAACTTGAAATCCACTTGTGCTCCAAATTTCATTTTTCTTTTAAAATAAAGCTCATGGAATTCTTCAAAAATTATGTAATCATGTATTTGTCTTCAAAATCTCGCCTTAATGGTTTAAATCGCCATTTAAGTATAAGTGTTCATTTGCTGAATTCTGGACAGTCAGCGAATGTGTGTACGTATGCTTATCCATATTAGATTAAACCTGTGGTTTGGTATATTTTATCTTGTCTCAAAAGTAAAAGCTTGATGATTCTTCCATTTTTCACCACATATGCAGTAACCTTATTTGGGAGATAAATGAACATATATATATTTTTGTTTTTATTCAAAAAACAAATGGTTTCCCGTCTGTAATTTCTAGCCAATGTCAAAGCTTTTAATAAAACTTCATAATTAGTGTTTGTATGAATTCTTCATTTCCAATGCAAACTTTGATTAGCGATAACTTGAAATCCACTTGTGCTCCAAATTTCATTTTTCTTTTAAAATAAAGCTCATGGATTTCTTCAAAAATTATGTAATCATGTATTTATCTTCAAAATCTCGCCTTAATGGCTTAAATCGCCATTTAAGTCTAAGTGTTCATTTGGTGAAAGAGTTTGGGTTATTTCTTCAATTACTTGTTGCGTTATATTCTCTCTTTCATGATCTCAGGTTAAATCTTCGGTCGAAAAATGGTAAAGTAAATTCATATGAATATATAACTATTTTCCTTGAGATATCCTTCTCAGTAGCAAACAAATGGTTTCCCGTCTGTAATTTCTAGCCAATGTCAAAGCTTTTAATAAAACTTCATAATTAGTGTTTGTATAAATTCTTCATTTCCAATGCAAACTTTGATTAGCGATAACTTGAAATCCACTTGTGCTCCAAATTTCATTTTTCTTTTAAAATAAAGCTCATGGAATTCTTCAAAAATTATGTAATCATGTATTTGTCTTCAAAATCTCGCCTTAATGGTTTAAATCGCCATTTAAGTATAAGTGTTCATTTGCTGAATTTTGGACAGTCAGCGAATGTGTGTACGTATGCTTATCCATATTAGATTAAACCTGTGGTTTGGTATATTTTATCTTGTCTCAAAAGTAAAAGCTTGATGATTCTTCCATTTTTCACCACATATGCAGTAACCTTATTTGGGAGATAAATGAACATATATATATTTTTGTTTTTATTCAAAAAACAAATGGTTTCCCGTCTGTAATTTCTAGCCAATGTCAAAGCTTTTAATAAAACTTCATAATTAGTGTTTGTATGAATTCTTCATTTCCAATGCAAACTTTGATTAGCGATAACTTGAAATCCACTTGTGCTCCAAATTTCATTTTTCTTTTAAAATAAAGCTCATGGATTTCTTCAAAATTATGTAATCATGTATTTATCTTCAAAATCTCGCCTTAATGGCTTAAATCGCCATTTAAGTCTAAGTGTTCATTTGGTGAAAGAGTTTGGGTTATTTCTTCAATTACTTGTTGCGTTATATTCTCTCTTTCATGATCTCAGGTTAAATCTTCGGTCGAAAAATGGAAAAGTAAATTCATATGAATATATAACTATTTTCCTTGAGATATCCTTCTCAGTAGCAAACAAATGGTTTCCCGTCTGTAATTTCTAGCCAATGTCAAAGCTTTTAATAAAACTTCATAATTAGTGTTTGTATAAATTCTTCATTTCCAATGCAAACTTTGATTAGCGATAACTTGAAATCCACTTGTGCTCCAAATTTCATTTTTCTTTTAAAATAAAGCTCATGGAATTCTTCAAAAATTATGTAATCATGTATTTGTCTTCAAAATCTCGCCTTAATGGTTTAAATCGCCATTTAAGTATAAGTGTTCATTTGCTGAATTCTGGACAGTCAGCGAATGTGTGTACGTATGCTTATCCATATTAGATTAAACCTGTGGTTTGGTATATTTTATCTTGTCTCAAAAGTAAAAGCTTGATGATTCTTCCATTTTTCACCACATATGCAGTAACCTTATTTGGGAGATAAATGAACATATATATATTTTTGTTTTTATTCAAAAAACAAATGGTTTCCCGTCTGTAATTTCTAGCCAATGTCAAAGCTTTTAATAAAACTTCATAATTAGTGTTTGTATGAATTCTTCATTTCCAATGCAAACTTTGATTAGCGATAACTTGAAATCCACTTGTGCTCCAAATTTCATTTTTCTTTTAAAATAAAGCTCATGGATTTCTTCAAAAATTATGTAATCATGTATTTATCTTCAAAATCTCGCCTTAATGGCTTAAATCGCCATTTAAGTCTAAGTGTTCATTTGGTGAAAGAGTTTGGGTTATTTCTTCAATTACTTGTTGCGTTATATTCTCTCTTTCATGATCTCAGGTTAAATCTTCGGTCGAAAAATGGTAAAGTAAATTCATATGAATATATAACTATTTTCCTTGAGATATCCTTCTCAGTAGCAAACAAATGGTTTCCCGTCTGTAATTTCTAGCCAATGTCAAAGCTTTTAATAAAACTTCATAATTAGTGTTTGTATAAATTCTTCATTTCCAATGCAAACTTTGATTAGCGATAACTTGAAATCCACTTGTGCTCCAAATTTCATTTTTCTTTTAAAATAAAGCTCATGGAATTCTTCAAAAATTATGTAATCATGTATTTGTCTTCAAAATCTCGCCTTAATGGTTTAAATCGCCATTTAAGTATAAGTGTTCATTTGCTGAATTTTGGACAGTCAGCGAATGTGTGTACGTATGCTTATCCATATTAGATTAAACCTGTGGTTTGGTATATTTTATCTTGTCTCAAAAGTAAAAGCTTGATGATTCTTCCATTTTTCACCACATATGCAGTAACCTTATTTGGGAGATAAATGAACATATATATATTTTTGTTTTTATTCAAAAAACAAATGGTTTCCCGTCTGTAATTTTTAGCCAATGTCAAAGCTTTTAATAAAACTTCATAATTAGTGTTTGTATAAATTCTTCATTTCCAATGCAAACTTTGATTAGCGATAACTTGAAATCCACTTGTGCTCCAAATTTCATTTTTCTTTTAAAATAAAGCTCATGGAATTCTTCAAAAATTATGTAATCATGTATTTGTCTTCAAAATCTCGCCTTAATGGTTTAAATCGCCATTTAAGTATAAGTGTTCATTTGCTGAATTTTGGACAGTCAGCGAATGTGTGTACGTATGCTTATCCATATTAGATTAAACCTGTGGTTTGGTATATTTTATCTTGTCTCAAAAGTAAAAGCTTGATGATTCTTCCATTTTTCACCACATATGCAGTAACCTTATTTGGGAGATAAATGAACATATATATATTTTTGTTTTTATTCAAAAAACAAATGGTTTCCCGTCTGTAATTTCTAGCCAATGTCAAAGCTTTTAATAAAACTTCATAATTAGTGTTTGTATGAATTCTTCATTTCCAATGCAAACTTTGATTAGCGATAACTTGAAATCCACTTGTGCTCCAAATTTCATTTTTCTTTTAAAATAAAGCTCATGGATTTCTTCAAAATTATGTAATCATGTATTTATCTTCAAAATCTCGCCTTAATGGCTTAAATCGCCATTTAAGTCTAAGTGTTCATTTGGTGAAAGAGTTTGGGTTATTTCTTCAATTACTTGTTGCGTTATATTCTCTCTTTCATGATCTCAGGTTAAATCTTCGGTCGAAAAATGGTAAAGTAAATTCATATGAATATATAACTATTTTCCTTGAGATATCCTTCTCAGTAGCAAACAAATGGTTTCCCGTCTGTAATTTCTAGCCAATGTCAAAGCTTTTAATAAAACTTCATAATTAGTGTTTGTATAAATTCTTCATTTCCAATGCAAACTTTGATTAGCGATAACTTGAAATCCACTTGTGCTCCAAATTTCATTTTTCTTTTAAAATAAAGCTCATGGAATTCTTCAAAAATTATGTAATCATGTATTTGTCTTCAAAATCTCGCCTTAATGGTTTAAATCGCCATTTAAGTATAAGTGTTCATTTGCTGAATTTTGGACAGTCAGCGAATGTGTGTACGTATGCTTATCCATATTAGATTAAACCTGTGGTTTGGTATATTTTATCTTGTCTCAAAAGTAAAAGCTTGATGATTCTTCCATTTTTCACCACATATGCAGTAACCTTATTTGGGAGATAAATGAACATATATATATTTTTGTTTTTATTCAAAAAACAAATGGTTTCCCGTCTGTAATTTCTAGCCAATGTCAAAGCTTTTAATAAAACTTCATAATTAGTGTTTGTATGAATTCTTCATTTCCAATGCAAACTTTGATTAGCGATAACTTGAAATCCACTTGTGCTCCAAATTTCATTTTTCTTTTAAAATAAAGCTCATGGATTTCTTCAAAAATTATGTAATCATGTATTTGTCTTCAAAATCTCGCCTTAATGGTTTAAATCGCCATTTAAGTATAAGTGTTCATTTGCTGAATTTTGGACAGTCAGCGAATGTGTGTACGTATGCTTATCCATATTAGATTAAACCTGTGGTTTGGTATATTTTATCTTGTCTCAAAAGTAAAAGCTTGATGATTCTTCCATTTTTCACCACATATGCAGTAACCTTATTTGGGAGATAAATGAACATATATATATTTTTGTTTTTATTCAAAAAACAAATGGTTTCCCGTCTGTAATTTCTAGCCAATGTCAAAGCTTTTAATAAAACTTCATAATTAGTGTTTGTATGAATTCTTCATTTCCAATGCAAACTTTGATTAGCGATAACTTGAAATCCACTTGTGCTCCAAATTTCATTTTTCTTTTAAAATAAAGCTCATGGATTTCTTCAAAATTATGTAATCATGTATTTATCTTCAAAATCTCGCCTTAATGGCTTAAATCGCCATTTAAGTCTAAGTGTTCATTTGGTGAAAGAGTTTGGGTTATTTCTTCAATTACTTGTTGCGTTATATTCTCTCTTTCATGATCTCAGGTTAAATCTTCGGTCGAAAAATGGTAAAGTAAATTCATATGAATATATAACTATTTTCCTTGAGATATCCTTCTCAGTAGCAAACAAATGGTTTCCCGTCTGTAATTTCTAGCCAATGTCAAAGCTTTTAATAAAACTTCATAATTAGTGTTTGTATAAATTCTTCATTTCCAATGCAAACTTTGATTAGCGATAACTTGAAATCCACTTGTGCTCCAAATTTCATTTTTCTTTTAAAATAAAGCTCATGGAATTCTTCAAAAATTATGTAATCATGTATTTGTCTTCAAAATCTCGCCTTAATGGTTTAAATCGCCATTTAAGTATAAGTGTTCATTTGCTGAATTTTGGACAGTCAGCGAATGTGTGTACGTATGCTTATCCATATTAGATTAAACCTGTGGTTTGGTATATTTTATCTTGTCTCAAAAGTAAAAGCTTGATGATTCTTCCATTTTTCACCACATATGCAGTAACCTTATTTGGGAGATAAATGAACATATATATATTTTTGTTTTTATTCAAAAAACAAATGGTTTCCCGTCTGTAATTTCTAGCCAATGTCAAAGCTTTTAATAAAACTTCATAATTAGTGTTTGTATGAATTCTTCATTTCCAATGCAAACTTTGATTAGCGATAACTTGAAATCCACTTGTGCTCCAAATTTCATTTTTCTTTTAAAATAAAGCTCATGGATTTCTTCAAAATTATGTAATCATGTATTTATCTTCAAAATCTCGCCTTAATGGCTTAAATCGCCATTTAAGTCTAAGTGTTCATTTGGTGAAAGAGTTTGGGTTATTTCTTCAATTACTTGTTGCGTTATATTCTCTCTTTCATGATCTCAGGTTAAATCTTCGGTCGAAAAATGGTAAAGTAAATTCATATGAATATATAACTATTTTCCTTGAGATATCCTTCTCAGTAGCAAACAAATGGTTTCCCGTCTGTAATTTCTAGCCAATGTCAAAGCTTTTAATAAAACTTCATAATTAGTGTTTGTATAAATTCTTCATTTCCAATGCAAACTTTGATTAGCGATAACTTGAAATCCACTTGTGCTCCAAATTTCATTTTTCTTTTAAAATAAAGCTCATGGAATTCTTCAAAAATTATGTAATCATGTATTTGTCTTCAAAATCTCGCCTTAATGGTTTAAATCGCCATTTAAGTATAAGTGTTCATTTGCTGAATTTTGGACAGTCAGCGAATGTGTGTACGTATGCTTATCCATATTAGATTAAACCTGTGGTTTGGTATATTTTATCTTGTCTCAAAAGTAAAAGCTTGATGATTCTTCCATTTTTCACCACATATGCAGTAACCTTATTTGGGAGATAAATGAACATATATATATTTTTGTTTTTATTCAAAAAACAAATGGTTTCCCGTCTGTAATTTCTAGCCAATGTCAAAGCTTTTAATAAAACTTCATAATTAGTGTTTGTATGAATTCTTCATTTCCAATGCAAACTTTGATTAGCGATAACTTGAAATCCACTTGTGCTCCAAATTTCATTTTTCTTTTAAAATAAAGCTCATGGATTTCTTCAAAAATTATGTAATCATGTATTTATCTTCAAAATCTCGCCTTAATGGCTTAAATCGCCATTTAAGTCTAAGTGTTCATTTGGTGAAAGAGTTTGGGTTATTTCTTCAATTACTTGTTGCGTTATATTCTCTCTTTCATGATCTCAGGTTAAATCTTCGGTCGAAAAATGGAAAAGTAAATTCATATGAATATATAACTATTTTCCTTGAGATATCCTTCTCAGTAGCAAACAAATGGTTTCCCGTCTGTAATTTCTAGCCAATGTCAAAGCTTTTAATAAAACTTCATAATTAGTGTTTGTATAAATTCTTCATTTCCAATGCAAACTTTGATTAGCGATAACTTGAAATCCACTTGTGCTCCAAATTTCATTTTTCTTTTAAAATAAAGCTCATGGAATTCTTCAAAAATTATGTAATCATGTATTTGTCTTCAAAATCTCGCCTTAATGGTTTAAATCGCCATTTAAGTATAAGTGTTCATTTGCTGAATTTTGGACAGTCAGCGAATGTGTGTACGTATGCTTATCCATATTAGATTAAACCTGTGGTTTGGTATATTTTATCTTGTCTCAAAAGTAAAAGCTTGATGATTCTTCCATTTTTCACCACATATGCAGTAACCTTATTTGGGAGATAAATGAACATATATATATTTTTGTTTTTATTCAAAAAACAAATGGTTTCCCGTCTGTAATTTCTAGCCAATGTCAAAGCTTTTAATAAAACTTCATAATTAGTGTTTGTATGAATTCTTCATTTCCAATGCAAACTTTGATTAGCGATAACTTGAAATCCACTTGTGCTCCAAATTTCATTTTTCTTTTAAAATAAAGCTCATGGATTTCTTCAAAAATTATGTAATCATGTATTTATCTTCAAAATCTCGCCTTAATGGCTTAAATCGCCATTTAAGTCTAAGTGTTCATTTGGTGAAAGAGTTTGGGTTATTTCTTCAATTACTTGTTGCGTTATATTCTCTCTTTCATGATCTCAGGTTAAATCTTCGGTCGAAAAATGGTAAAGTAAATTCATATGAATATATAACTATTTTCCTTGAGATATCCTTCTCAGTAGCAAACAAATGGTTTCCCGTCTGTAATTTCTAGCCAATGTCAAAGCTTTTAATAAAACTTCATAATTAGTGTTTGTATAAATTCTTCATTTCCAATGCAAACTTTGATTAGCGATAACTTGAAATCCACTTGTGCTCCAAATTTCATTTTTCTTTTAAAATAAAGCTCATGGAATTCTTCAAAAATTATGTAATCATGTATTTGTCTTCAAAATCTCGCCTTAATGGTTTAAATCGCCATTTAAGTATAAGTGTTCATTTGCTGAATTTTGGACAGTCAGCGAATGTGTGTACGTATGCTTATCCATATTAGATTAAACCTGTGGTTTGGTATATTTTATCTTGTCTCAAAAGTAAAAGCTTGATGATTCTTCCATTTTTCACCACATATGCAGTAACCTTATTTGGGAGATAAATGAACATATATATATTTTTGTTTTTATTCAAAAAACAAATGGTTTCCCGTCTGTAATTTTTAGCCAATGTCAAAGCTTTTAATAAAACTTCATAATTAGTGTTTGTATAAATTCTTCATTTCCAATGCAAACTTTGATTAGCGATAACTTGAAATCCACTTGTGCTCCAAATTTCATTTTTCTTTTAAAATAAAGCTCATGGATTTCTTCAAAATTATGTAATCATGTATTTATCTTCAAAATCTCGCCTTAATGGCTTAAATCGCCATTTAAGTCTAAGTGTTCATTTGGTGAAAGAGTTTGGGTTATTTCTTCAATTACTTGTTGCGTTATATTCTCTCTTTCATGATCTCAGGTTAAATCTTCGGTCGAAAAATGGAAAAGTAAATTCATATGAATATATAACTATTTTCCTTGAGATATCCTTCTCAGTAGCAAACAAATGGTTTCCCGTCTGTAATTTCTAGCCAATGTCAAAGCTTTTAATAAAACTTCATAATTAGTGTTTGTATAAATTCTTCATTTCCAATGCAAACTTTGATTAGCGATAACTTGAAATCCACTTGTGCTCCAAATTTCATTTTTCTTTTAAAATAAAGCTCATGGAATTCTTCAAAAATTATGTAATCATGTATTTGTCTTCAAAATCTCGCCTTAATGGTTTAAATCGCCATTTAAGTATAAGTGTTCATTTGCTGAATTCTGGACAGTCAGCGAATGTGTGTACGTATGCTTATCCATATTAGATTAAACCTGTGGTTTGGTATATTTTATCTTGTCTCAAAAGTAAAAGCTTGATGATTCTTCCATTTTTCACCACATATGCAGTAACCTTATTTGGGAGATAAATGAACATATATATATTTTTGTTTTTATTCAAAAAACAAATGGTTTCCCGTCTGTAATTTTTAGCCAATACCAAAGCTTTTAATAAAACTTCATAATTAGTGTTTGTATAAATTCTTCATTTCCAATGCAAACTTTGATTAGCGATAACTTGAAATCCACTTGTGCTCCAAATTTCATTTTTCTTTTAAAATAAAGCTCATGGATTTCTTCAAAAATTATGTAATCATGTATTTATCTTCAAAATCTCGCCTTAATGGCTTAAATCGCCATTTAAGTCTAAGTGTTCATTTGGTGAAAGAGTTTGGGTTATTTCTTCAATTACTTGTTGCGTTATATTCTCTCTTTCATGATCTCAGGTTAAATCTTCGGTCGAAAAATGGTAAAGTAAATTCATATGAATATATAACTATTTTCCTTGAGATATCCTTCTCAGTAGCAAACAAATGGTTTCCCGTCTGTAATTTCTAGCCAATGTCAAAGCTTTTAATAAAACTTCATAATTAGTGTTTGTATAAATTCTTCATTTCCAATGCAAACTTTGATTAGCGATAACTTGAAATCCACTTGTGCTCCAAATTTCATTTTTCTTTTAAAATAAAGCTCATGGAATTCTTCAAAAATTATGTAATCATGTATTTGTCTTCAAAATCTCGCCTTAATGGTTTAAATCGCCATTTAAGTATAAGTGTTCATTTGCTGAATTTTGGACAGTCAGCGAATGTGTGTACGTATGCTTATCCATATTAGATTAAACCTGTGGTTTGGTATATTTTATCTTGTCTCAAAAGTAAAAGCTTGATGATTCTTCCATTTTTCACCACATATGCAGTAACCTTATTTGGGAGATAAATGAACATATATATATTTTTGTTTTTATTCAAAAAACAAATGGTTTCCCGTCTGTAATTTCTAGCCAATGTCAAAGCTTTTAATAAAACTTCATAATTAGTGTTTGTATGAATTCTTCATTTCCAATGCAAACTTTGATTAGCGATAACTTGAAATCCACTTGTGCTCCAAATTTCATTTTTCTTTTAAAATAAAGCTCATGGATTTCTTCAAAAATTATGTAATCATGTATTTATCTTCAAAATCTCGCCTTAATGGCTTAAATCGCCATTTAAGTCTAAGTGTTCATTTGGTGAAAGAGTTTGGGTTATTTCTTCAATTACTTGTTGCGTTATATTCTCTCTTTCATGATCTCAGGTTAAATCTTCGGTCGAAAAATGGAAAAGTAAATTCATATGAATATATAACTATTTTCCTTGAGATATCCTTCTCAGTAGCAAACAAATGGTTTCCCGTCTGTAATTTCTAGCCAATGTCAAAGCTTTTAATAAAACTTCATAATTAGTGTTTGTATAAATTCTTCATTTCCAATGCAAACTTTGATTAGCGATAACTTGAAATCCACTTGTGCTCCAAATTTCATTTTTCTTTTAAAATAAAGCTCATGGAATTCTTCAAAAATTATGTAATCATGTATTTGTCTTCAAAATCTCGCCTTAATGGTTTAAATCGCCATTTAAGTATAAGTGTTCATTTGCTGAATTTTGGACAGTCAGCGAATGTGTGTACGTATGCTTATCCATATTAGATTAAACCTGTGGTTTGGTATATTTTATCTTGTCTCAAAAGTAAAAGCTTGATGATTCTTCCATTTTTCACCACATATGCAGTAACCTTATTTGGGAGATAAATGAACATATATATATTTTTGTTTTTATTCAAAAAACAAATGGTTTCCCGTCTGTAATTTTTAGCCAATGTCAAAGCTTTTAATAAAACTTCATAATTAGTGTTTGTATAAATTCTTCATTTCCAATGCAAACTTTGATTAGCGATAACTTGAAATCCACTTGTGCTCCAAATTTCATTTTTCTTTTAAAATAACGCTCATGGAATTCTTCAAAAATTATGTAATCATGTATTTGTCTTCAAAATCTCGCCTTAATGGTTTAAATCGCCATTTAAGTATAAGTGTTCATTTGCTGAATTTTGGACAGTCAGCGAATGTGTGTACGTATGCTTATCCATATTAGATTAAACCTGTGGTTTGGTATATTTTATCTTGTCTCAAAAGTAAAAGCTTGATGATTCTTCCATTTTTCACCACATATGCAGTAACCTTATTTGGGAGATAAATGAACATATATATATTTTTGTTTTTATTCAAAAAACAAATGGTTTCCCGTCTGTAATTTCTAGCCAATATCAAAGCTTTTAATAAAACTTCATAATTAGTGTTTGTATGAATTCTTCATTTCCAATGCAAACTTTGATTAGCGATAACTTGAAATCCACTTGTGCTCCAAATTTCATTTTTCTTTTAAAATAAAGCTCATGGATTTCTTCAAAATTATGTAATCATGTATTTATCTTCAAAATCTCGCCTTAATGGCTTAAATCGCCATTTAAGTCTAAGTGTTCATTTGGTGAAAGAGTTTGGGTTATTTCTTCAATTACTTGTTGCGTTATATTCTCTCTTTCATGATCTCAGGTTAAATCTTCGGTCGAAAAATGGAAAAGTAAATTCATATGAATATATAACTATTTTCCTTGAGATATCCTTCTCAGTAGCAAACAAATGGTTTCCCGTCTGTAATTTCTAGCCAATGTCAAAGCTTTTAATAAAACTTCATAATTAGTGATTGTATAAATTCTTCATTTCCAATGCAAACTTTGATTAGCGATAACTTGAAATCCACTTGTGCTCCAAATTTCATTTTTCTTTTAAAATAAAGCTCATGGAATTCTTCAAAAATTATGTAATCATGTATTTGTCTTCAAAATCTCGCCTTAATGGTTTAAATCGCCATTTAAGTATAAGTGTTCATTTGCTGAATTTTGGACAGTCAGCGAATGTGTGTACGTATGCTTATCCATATTAGATTAAACCTGTGGTTTGGTATATTTTATCTTGTCTCAAAAGTAAAAGCTTGATGATTCTTCCATTTTTCACCACATATGCAGTAACCTTATTTGGGAGATAAATGAACATATATATATTTTTGTTTTTATTAAAAAAACAAATGGTTTCCCGTCTGTAATTTTTAGCCAATGTCAAAGCTTTTAATAAAACTTCATAATTAGTGTTTGTATAAATTCTTCATTTCCAATGCAAACTTTGATTAGCGATAACTTGAAATCCACTTGTGCTCCAAATTTCATTTTTCTTTTAAAATAAAGCTCATGGAATTCTTCAAAAATTATGTAATCATGTATTTGTCTTCAAAATCTCGCCTTAATGGTTTAAATCGCCATTTAAGTATAAGTGTTCATTTGCTGAATTTTGGACAGTCAGCGAATGTGTGTACGTATGCTTATCCATATTAGATTAAACCTGTGGTTTGGTATATTTTATCTTGTCTCAAAAGTAAAAGCTTGATGATTCTTCCATTTTTCACCACATATGCAGTAACCTTATTTGGGAGATAAATGAACATATATATATTTTTGTTTTTATTCAAAAAACAAATGGTTTCCCGTCTGTAATTTCTAGCCAATGTCAAAGCTTTTAATAAAACTTCATAATTAGTGTTTGTATGAATTCTTCATTTCCAATGCAAACTTTGATTAGCGATAACTTGAAATCCACTTGTGCTCCAAATTTCATTTTTCTTTTAAAATAAAGCTCATGGATTTCTTCAAAAATTATGTAATCATGTATTTATCTTCAAAATCTCGCCTTAATGGCTTAAATCGCCATTTAAGTCTAAGTGTTCATTTGGTGAAAGAGTTTGGGTTATTTCTTCAATTACTTGTTGCGTTATATTCTCTCTTTCATGATCTCAGGTTAAATCTTCGGTCGAAAAATGGAAAAGTAAATTCATATGAATATATAACTATTTTCCTTGAGATATCCTTCTCAGTAGCAAACAAATGGTTTCCCGTCTGTAATTTCTAGCCAATGTCAAAGCTTTTAATAAAACTTCATAATTAGTGTTTGTATAAATTCTTCATTTCCAATGCAAACTTTGATTAGCGATAACTTGAAATCCACTTGTGCTCCAAATTTCATTTTTCTTTTAAAATAAAGCTCATGGAATTCTTCAAAAATTATGTAATCATGTATTTGTCTTCAAAATCTCGCCTTAATGGTTTAAATCGCCATTTAAGTATAAGTGTTCATTTGCTGAATTTTGGACAGTCAGCGAATGTGTGTACGTATGCTTATCCATATTAGATTAAACCTGTGGTTTGGTATATTTTATCTTGTCTCAAAAGTAAAAGCTTGATGATTCTTCCATTTTTCACCACATATGCAGTAACCTTATTTGGGAGATAAATGAACATATATATATTTTTGTTTTTATTCAAAAAACAAATGGTTTCCCGTCTGTAATTTTTAGCCAATGTCAAAGCTTTTAATAAAACTTCATAATTAGTGTTTGTATAAATTCTTCATTTCCAATGCAAACTTTGATTAGCGATAACTTGAAATCCACTTGTGCTCCAAATTTCATTTTTCTTTTAAAATAACGCTCATGGAATTCTTCAAAAATTATGTAATCATGTATTTGTCTTCAAAATCTCGCCTTAATGGTTTAAATCGCCATTTAAGTATAAGTGTTCATTTGCTGAATTTTGGACAGTCAGCGAATGTGTGTACGTATGCTTATCCATATTAGATTAAACCTGTGGTTTGGTATATTTTATCTTGTCTCAAAAGTAAAAGCTTGATGATTCTTCCATTTTTCACCACATATGCAGTAACCTTATTTGGGAGATAAATGAACATATATATATTTTTGTTTTTATTCAAAAAACAAATGGTTTCCCGTCTGTAATTTCTAGCCAATATCAAAGCTTTTAATAAAACTTCATAATTAGTGTTTGTATGAATTCTTCATTTCCAATGCAAACTTTGATTAGCGATAACTTGAAATCCACTTGTGCTCCAAATTTCATTTTTCTTTTAAAATAAAGCTCATGGATTTCTTCAAAATTATGTAATCATGTATTTATCTTCAAAATCTCGCCTTAATGGCTTAAATCGCCATTTAAGTCTAAGTGTTCATTTGGTGAAAGAGTTTGGGTTATTTCTTCAATTACTTGTTGCGTTATATTCTCTCTTTCATGATCTCAGGTTAAATCTTCGGTCGAAAAATGGAAAAGTAAATTCATATGAATATATAACTATTTTCCTTGAGATATCCTTCTCAGTAGCAAACAAATGGTTTCCCGTCTGTAATTTCTAGCCAATGTCAAAGCTTTTAATAAAACTTCATAATTAGTGATTGTATAAATTCTTCATTTCCAATGCAAACTTTGATTAGCGATAACTTGAAATCCACTTGTGCTCCAAATTTCATTTTTCTTTTAAAATAAAGCTCATGGAATTCTTCAAAAATTATGTAATCATGTATTTGTCTTCAAAATCTCGCCTTAATGGTTTAAATCGCCATTTAAGTATAAGTGTTCATTTGCTGAATTTTGGACAGTCAGCGAATGTGTGTACGTATGCTTATCCATATTAGATTAAACCTGTGGTTTGGTATATTTTATCTTGTCTCAAAAGTAAAAGCTTGATGATTCTTCCATTTTTCACCACATATGCAGTAACCTTATTTGGGAGATAAATGAACATATATATATTTTTGTTTTTATTAAAAAAACAAATGGTTTCCCGTCTGTAATTTTTAGCCAATGTCAAAGCTTTTAATAAAACTTCATAATTAGTGTTTGTATAAATTCTTCATTTCCAATGCAAACTTTGATTAGCGATAACTTGAAATCCACTTGTGCTCCAAATTTCATTTTTCTTTTAAAATAAAGCTCATGGAATTCTTCAAAAATTATGTAATCATGTATTTGTCTTCAAAATCTCGCCTTAATGGTTTAAATCGCCATTTAAGTATAAGTGTTCATTTGCTGAATTTTGGACAGTCAGCGAATGTGTGTACGTATGCTTATCCATATTAGATTAAACCTGTGGTTTGGTATATTTTATCTTGTCTCAAAAGTAAAAGCTTGATGATTCTTCCATTTTTCACCACATATGCAGTAACCTTATTTGGGAGATAAATGAACATATATATATTTTTGTTTTTATTCAAAAAACAAATGGTTTCCCGTCTGTAATTTCTAGCCAATGTCAAAGCTTTTAATAAAACTTCATAATTAGTGTTTGTATGAATTCTTCATTTCCAATGCAAACTTTGATTAGCGATAACTTGAAATCCACTTGTGCTCCAAATTTCATTTTTCTTTTAAAATAAAGCTCATGGATTTCTTCAAAAATTATGTAATCATGTATTTATCTTCAAAATCTCGCCTTAATGGCTTAAATCGCCATTTAAGTCTAAGTGTTCATTTGGTGAAAGAGTTTGGGTTATTTCTTCAATTACTTGTTGCGTTATATTCTCTCTTTCATGATCTCAGGTTAAATCTTCGGTCGAAAAATGGAAAAGTAAATTCATATGAATATATAACTATTTTCCTTGAGATATCCTTCTCAGTAGCAAACAAATGGTTTCCCGTCTGTAATTTCTAGCCAATGTCAAAGCTTTTAATAAAACTTCATAATTAGTGTTTGTATAAATTCTTCATTTCCAATGCAAACTTTGATTAGCGATAACTTGAAATCCACTTGTGCTCCAAATTTCATTTTTCTTTTAAAATAAAGCTCATGGAATTCTTCAAAAATTATGTAATCATGTATTTGTCTTCAAAATCTCGCCTTAATGGTTTAAATCGCCATTTAAGTATAAGTGTTCATTTGCTGAATTTTGGACAGTCAGCGAATGTGTGTACGTATGCTTATCCATATTAGATTAAACCTGTGGTTTGGTATATTTTATCTTGTCTCAAAAGTAAAAGCTTGATGATTCTTCCATTTTTCACCACATATGCAGTAACCTTATTTGGGAGATAAATGAACATATATATATTTTTGTTTTTATTCAAAAAACAAATGGTTTCCCGTCTGTAATTTTTAGCCAATGTCAAAGCTTTTAATAAAACTTCATAATTAGTGTTTGTATAAATTCTTCATTTCCAATGCAAACTTTGATTAGCGATAACTTGAAATCCACTTGTGCTCCAAATTTCATTTTTCTTTTAAAATAACGCTCATGGAATTCTTCAAAAATTATGTAATCATGTATTTGTCTTCAAAATCTCGCCTTAATGGTTTAAATCGCCATTTAAGTATAAGTGTTCATTTGCTGAATTTTGGACAGTCAGCGAATGTGTGTACGTATGCTTATCCATATTAGATTAAACCTGTGGTTTGGTATATTTTATCTTGTCTCAAAAGTAAAAGCTTGATGATTCTTCCATTTTTCACCACATATGCAGTAACCTTATTTGGGAGATAAATGAACATATATATATTTTTGTTTTTATTCAAAAAACAAATGGTTTCCCGTCTGTAATTTCTAGCCAATATCAAAGCTTTTAATAAAACTTCATAATTAGTGTTTGTATGAATTCTTCATTTCCAATGCAAACTTTGATTAGCGATAACTTGAAATCCACTTGTGCTCCAAATTTCATTTTTCTTTTAAAATAAAGCTCATGGATTTCTTCAAAATTATGTAATCATGTATTTATCTTCAAAATCTCGCCTTAATGGCTTAAATCGCCATTTAAGTCTAAGTGTTCATTTGGTGAAAGAGTTTGGGTTATTTCTTCAATTACTTGTTGCGTTATATTCTCTCTTTCATGATCTCAGGTTAAATCTTCGGTCGAAAAATGGAAAAGTAAATTCATATGAATATATAACTATTTTCCTTGAGATATCCTTCTCAGTAGCAAACAAATGGTTTCCCGTCTGTAATTTCTAGCCAATGTCAAAGCTTTTAATAAAACTTCATAATTAGTGATTGTATAAATTCTTCATTTCCAATGCAAACTTTGATTAGCGATAACTTGAAATCCACTTGTGCTCCAAATTTCATTTTTCTTTTAAAATAAAGCTCATGGAATTCTTCAAAAATTATGTAATCATGTATTTGTCTTCAAAATCTCGCCTTAATGGTTTAAATCGCCATTTAAGTATAAGTGTTCATTTGCTGAATTTTGGACAGTCAGCGAATGTGTGTACGTATGCTTATCCATATTAGATTAAACCTGTGGTTTGGTATATTTTATCTTGTCTCAAAAGTAAAAGCTTGATGATTCTTCCATTTTTCACCACATATGCAGTAACCTTATTTGGGAGATAAATGAACATATATATATTTTTGTTTTTATTAAAAAAACAAATGGTTTCCCGTCTGTAATTTTTAGCCAATGTCAAAGCTTTTAATAAAACTTCATAATTAGTGTTTGTATAAATTCTTCATTTCCAATGCAAACTTTGATTAGCGATAACTTGAAATCCACTTGTGCTCCAAATTTCATTTTTCTTTTAAAATAAAGCTCATGGAATTCTTCAAAAATTATGTAATCATGTATTTGTCTTCAAAATCTCGCCTTAATGGTTTAAATCGCCATTTAAGTATAAGTGTTCATTTGCTGAATTTTGGACAGTCAGCGAATGTGTGTACGTATGCTTATCCATATTAGATTAAACCTGTGGTTTGGTATATTTTATCTTGTCTCAAAAGTAAAAGCTTGATGATTCTTCCATTTTTCACCACATATGCAGTAACCTTATTTGGGAGATAAATGAACATATATATATTTTTGTTTTTATTCAAAAAACAAATGGTTTCCCGTCTGTAATTTCTAGCCAATGTCAAAGCTTTTAATAAAACTTCATAATTAGTGTTTGTATGAATTCTTCATTTCCAATGCAAACTTTGATTAGCGATAACTTGAAATCCACTTGTGCTCCAAATTTCATTTTTCTTTTAAAATAAAGCTCATGGATTTCTTCAAAAATTATGTAATCATGTATTTATCTTCAAAATCTCGCCTTAATGGCTTAAATCGCCATTTAAGTCTAAGTGTTCATTTGGTGAAAGAGTTTGGGTTATTTCTTCAATTACTTGTTGCGTTATATTCTCTCTTTCATGATCTCAGGTTAAATCTTCGGTCGAAAAATGGAAAAGTAAATTCATATGAATATATAACTATTTTCCTTGAGATATCCTTCTCAGTAGCAAACAAATGGTTTCCCGTCTGTAATTTCTAGCCAATGTCAAAGCTTTTAATAAAACTTCATAATTAGTGTTTGTATAAATTCTTCATTTCCAATGCAAACTTTGATTAGCGATAACTTGAAATCCACTTGTGCTCCAAATTTCATTTTTCTTTTAAAATAAAGCTCATGGAATTCTTCAAAAATTATGTAATCATGTATTTGTCTTCAAAATCTCGCCTTAATGGTTTAAATCGCCATTTAAGTATAAGTGTTCATTTGCTGAATTTTGGACAGTCAGCGAATGTGTGTACGTATGCTTATCCATATTAGATTAAACCTGTGGTTTGGTATATTTTATCTTGTCTCAAAAGTAAAAGCTTGATGATTCTTCCATTTTTCACCACATATGCAGTAACCTTATTTGGGAGATAAATGAACATATATATATTTTTGTTTTTATTCAAAAAACAAATGGTTTCCCGTCTGTAATTTTTAGCCAATGTCAAAGCTTTTAATAAAACTTCATAATTAGTGTTTGTATAAATTCTTCATTTCCAATGCAAACTTTGATTAGCGATAACTTGAAATCCACTTGTGCTCCAAATTTCATTTTTCTTTTAAAATAAAGCTCATGGAATTCTTCAAAAATTATGTAATCATGTATTTGTCTTCAAAATCTCGCCTTAATGGTTTAAATCGCCATTTAAGTATAAGTGTTCATTTGCTGAATTTTGGACAGTCAGCGAATGTGTGTACGTATGCTTATCCATATTAGATTAAACCTGTGGTTTGGTATATTTTATCTTGTCTCAAAAGTAAAAGCTTGATGATTCTTCCATTTTTCACCACATATGCAGTAACCTTATTTGGGAGATAAATGAACATATATATATTTTTGTTTTTATTCAAAAAGCAAATGGTTTCCCGTCTGTAATTTCTAGCCAATGTCAAAGCTTTTAATAAAACTTCATAATTAGTGTTTGTATGAATTCTTCATTTCCAATGCAAACTTTGATTAGCGATAACTTGAAATCCACTTGTGCTCCAAATTTCATTTTTCTTTTAAAATAAAGCTCATGGATTTCTTCAAAATTATGTAATCATGTATTTATCTTCAAAATCTCGCCTTAATGGCTTAAATCGCCATTTAAGTCTAAGTGTTCATTTGGTGAAAGAGTTTGGGTTATTTCTTCAATTACTTGTTGCGTTATATTCTCTCTTTCATGATCTCAGGTTAAATCTTCGGTCGAAAAATGGAAAAGTAAATTCATATGAATATATAACTATTTTCCTTGAGATATCCTTCTCAGTAGCAAACAAATGGTTTCCCGTCTGTAATTTCTAGCCAATGTCAAAGCTTTTAATAAAACTTCATAATTAGTGTTTGTATAAATTCTTCATTTCCAATGCAAACTTTGATTAGCGATAACTTGAAATCCACTTGTGCTCCAAATTTCATTTTTCTTTTAAAATAAAGCTCATGGAATTCTTCAAAAATTATGTAATCATGTATTTGTCTTCAAAATCTCGCCTTAATGGTTTAAATCGCCATTTAAGTATAAGTGTTCATTTGCTGAATTTTGGACAGTCAGCGAATGTGTGTACGTATGCTTATCCATATTAGATTAAACCTGTGGTTTGGTATATTTTATCTTGTCTCAAAAGTAAAAGCTTGATGATTCTTCCATTTTTCACCACATATGCAGTAACCTTATTTGGGAGATAAATGAACATATATATATTTTTGTTTTTATTCAAAAAACAAATGGTTTCCCGTCTGTAATTTTTAGCCAATGTCAAAGCTTTTAATAAAACTTCATAATTAGTGTTTGTATAAATTCTTCATTTCCAATGCAAACTTTGATTAGCGATAACTTGAAATCCACTTGTGCTCCAAATTTCATTTTTCTTTTAAAATAAAGCTCATGGAATTCTTCAAAAATTATGTAATCATGTATTTGTCTTCAAAATCTCGCCTTAATGGTTTAAATCGCCATTTAAGTATAAGTGTTCATTTGCTGAATTTTGGACAGTCAGCGAATGTGTGTACGTATGCTTATCCATATTAGATTAAACCTGTGGTTTGGTATATTTTATCTTGTCTCAAAAGTAAAAGCTTGATGATTCTTCCATTTTTCACCACATATGCAGTAACCTTATTTGGGAGATAAATGAACATATATATATTTTTGTTTTTATTCAAAAAACAAATGGTTTCCCGTCTGTAATTTTTAGCCAATGTCAAAGCTTTTAATAAAACTTCATAATTAGTGTTTGTATAAATTCTTCATTTCCAATGCAAACTTTGATTAGCGATAACTTGAAATCCACTTGTGCTCCAAATTTCATTTTTCTTTTAAAATAAAGCTCATGGAATTCTTCAAAAATTATGTAATCATGTATTTGTCTTCAAAATCTCGCCTTAATGGTTTAAATCGCCATTTAAGTATAAGTGTTCATTTGCTGAATTTTGGACAGTCAGCGAATGTGTGTACGTATGCTTATCCATATTAGATTAAACCTGTGGTTTGGTATATTTTATCTTGTCTCAAAAGTAAAAGCTTGATGATTCTTCCATTTTTCACCACATATGCAGTAACCTTATTTGGGAGATAAATGAACATATATATATTTTTGTTTTTATTCAAAAAACAAATGGTTTCCCGTCTGTAATTTCTAGCCAATGTCAAAGCTTTTAATAAAACTTCATAATTAGTGTTTGTATGAATTCTTCATTTCCAATGCAAACTTTGATTAGCGATAACTTGAAATCCACTTGTGCTCCAAATTTCATTTTTCTTTTAAAATAAAGCTCATGGATTTCTTCAAAAATTATGTAATCATGTATTTATCTTCAAAATCTCGCCTTAATGGCTTAAATCGCCATTTAAGTCTAAGTGTTCATTTGGTGAAAGAGTTTGGGTTATTTCTTCAATTACTTGTTGCGTTATATTCTCTCTTTCATGATCTCAGGTTAAATCTTCGGTCGAAAAATGGAAAAGTAAATTCATATGAATATATAACTATTTTCCTTGAGATATCCTTCTCAGTAGCAAACAAATGGTTTCCCGTCTGTAATTTCTAGCCAATGTCAAAGCTTTTAATAAAACTTCATAATTAGTGTTTGTATAAATTCTTCATTTCCAATGCAAACTTTGATTAGCGATAACTTGAAATCCACTTGTGCTCCAAATTTCATTTTTCTTTTAAAATAAAGCTCATGGAATTCTTCAAAAATTATGTAATCATGTATTTGTCTTCAAAATCTCGCCTTAATGGTTTAAATCGCCATTTAAGTATAAGTGTTCATTTGCTGAATTTTGGACAGTCAGCGAATGTGTGTACGTATGCTTATCCATATTAGATTAAACCTGTGGTTTGGTATATTTTATCTTGTCTCAAAAGTAAAAGCTTGATGATTCTTCCATTTTTCACCACATATGCAGTAACCTTATTTGGGAGATAAATGAACATATATATATTTTTGTTTTTATTCAAAAAACAAATGGTTTCCCGTCTGTAATTTTTAGCCAATGTCAAAGCTTTTAATAAAACTTCATAATTAGTGTTTGTATAAATTCTTCATTTCCAATGCAAACTTTGATTAGCGATAACTTGAAATCCACTTGTGCTCCAAATTTCATTTTTCTTTTAAAATAAAGCTCATGGAATTCTTCAAAAATTATGTAATCATGTATTTGTCTTCAAAATCTCGCCTTAATGGTTTAAATCGCCATTTAAGTATAAGTGTTCATTTGCTGAATTTTGGACAGTCAGCGAATGTGTGTACGTATGCTTATCCATATTAGATTAAACCTGTGGTTTGGTATATTTTATCTTGTCTCAAAAGTAAAAGCTTGATGATTCTTCCATTTTTCACCACATATGCAGTAACCTTATTTGGGAGATAAATGAACATATATATATTTTTGTTTTTATTCAAAAAGCAAATGGTTTCCCGTCTGTAATTTCTAGCCAATGTCAAAGCTTTTAATAAAACTTCATAATTAGTGTTTGTATGAATTCTTCATTTCCAATGCAAACTTTGATTAGCGATAACTTGAAATCCACTTGTGCTCCAAATTTCATTTTTCTTTTAAAATAAAGCTCATGGATTTCTTCAAAATTATGTAATCATGTATTTATCTTCAAAATCTCGCCTTAATGGCTTAAATCGCCATTTAAGTCTAAGTGTTCATTTGGTGAAAGAGTTTGGGTTATTTCTTCAATTACTTGTTGCGTTATATTCTCTCTTTCATGATCTCAGGTTAAATCTTCGGTCGAAAAATGGAAAAGTAAATTCATATGAATATATAACTATTTTCCTTGAGATATCCTTCTCAGTAGCAAACAAATGGTTTCCCGTCTGTAATTTCTAGCCAATGTCAAAGCTTTTAATAAAACTTCATAATTAGTGTTTGTATAAATTCTTCATTTCCAATGCAAACTTTGATTAGCGATAACTTGAAATCCACTTGTGCTCCAAATTTCATTTTTCTTTTAAAATAAAGCTCATGGAATTCTTCAAAAATTATGTAATCATGTATTTGTCTTCAAAATCTCGCCTTAATGGTTTAAATCGCCATTTAAGTATAAGTGTTCATTTGCTGAATTTTGGACAGTCAGCGAATGTGTGTACGTATGCTTATCCATATTAGATTAAACCTGTGGTTTGGTATATTTTATCTTGTCTCAAAAGTAAAAGCTTGATGATTCTTCCATTTTTCACCACATATGCAGTAACCTTATTTGGGAGATAAATGAACATATATATATTTTTGTTTTTATTCAAAAAACAAATGGTTTCCCGTCTGTAATTTTTAGCCAATGTCAAAGCTTTTAATAAAACTTCATAATTAGTGTTTGTATAAATTCTTCATTTCCAATGCAAACTTTGATTAGCGATAACTTGAAATCCACTTGTGCTCCAAATTTCATTTTTCTTTTAAAATAAAGCTCATGGAATTCTTCAAAAATTATGTAATCATGTATTTGTCTTCAAAATCTCGCCTTAATGGTTTAAATCGCCATTTAAGTATAAGTGTTCATTTGCTGAATTTTGGACAGTCAGCGAATGTGTGTACGTATGCTTATCCATATTAGATTAAACCTGTGGTTTGGTATATTTTATCTTGTCTCAAAAGTAAAAGCTTGATGATTCTTCCATTTTTCACCACATATGCAGTAACCTTATTTGGGAGATAAATGAACATATATATATTTTTGTTTTTATTCAAAAAACAAATGGTTTCCCGTCTGTAATTTCTAGCCAATGTCAAAGCTTTTAATAAAACTTCATAATTAGTGTTTGTATGAATTCTTCATTTCCAATGCAAACTTTGATTAGCGATAACTTGAAATCCACTTGTGCTCCAAATTTCATTTTTCTTTTAAAATAAAGCTCATGGATTTCTTCAAAATTATGTAATCATGTATTTATCTTCAAAATCTCGCCTTAATGGCTTAAATCGCCATTTAAGTCTAAGTGTTCATTTGGTGAAAGAGTTTGGGTTATTTCTTCAATTACTTGTTGCGTTATATTCTCTCTTTCATGATCTCAGGTTAAATCTTCGGTCGAAAAATGGAAAAGTAAATTCATATGAATATATAACTATTTTCCTTGAGATATCCTTCTCAGTAGCAAACAAATGGTTTCCCGTCTGTAATTTCTAGCCAATGTCAAAGCTTTTAATAAAACTTCATAATTAGTGATTGTATAAATTCTTCATTTCCAATGCAAACTTTGATTAGCGATAACTTGAAATCCACTTGTGCTCCAAATTTCATTTTTCTTTTAAAATAAAGCTCATGGAATTCTTCAAAAATTATGTAATCATGTATTTGTCTTCAAAATCTCGCCTTAATGGTTTAAATCGCCATTTAAGTATAAGTGTTCATTTGCTGAATTTTGGACAGTCAGCGAATGTGTGTACGTATGCTTATCCATATTAGATTAAACCTGTGGTTTGGTATATTTTATCTTGTCTCAAAAGTAAAAGCTTGATGATTCTTCCATTTTTCACCACATATGCAGTAACCTTATTTGGGAGATAAATGAACATATATATATTTTTGTTTTTATTCAAAAAACAAATGGTTTCCCGTCTGTAATTTTTAGCCAATGTCAAAGCTTTTAATAAAACTTCATAATTAGTGTTTGTATAAATTCTTCATTTCCAATGCAAACTTTGATTAGCGATAACTTGAAATCCACTTGTGCTCCAAATTTCATTTTTCTTTTAAAATAAAGCTCATGGAATTCTTCAAAAATTATGTAATCATGTATTTGTCTTCAAAATCTCGCCTTAATGGTTTAAATCGCCATTTAAGTATAAGTGTTCATTTGCTGAATTTTGGACAGTCAGCGAATGTGTGTACGTATGCTTATCCATATTAGATTAAACCTGTGGTTTGGTATATTTTATCTTGTCTCAAAAGTAAAAGCTTGATGATTCTTCCATTTTTCACCACATATGCAGTAACCTTATTTGGGAGATAAATGAACATATATATATTTTTGTTTTTATTCAAAAAACAAATGGTTTCCCGTCTGTAATTTCTAGCCAATGTCAAAGCTTTTAATAAAACTTCATAATTAGTGTTTGTATGAATTCTTCATTTCCAATGCAAACTTTGATTAGCGATAACTTGAAATCCACTTG
Source organism: Lytechinus pictus (assembly GCF_037042905.1). NCBI lineage: Eukaryota > Metazoa > Echinodermata > Echinoidea > Temnopleuroida > Toxopneustidae > Lytechinus > Lytechinus pictus. Next base: position 79,772 of record NW_026974188.1, on the reverse strand, counting down.
TGCTCCAAATTTCATTTTTCTTTTAAAATAAAGCTCATGGATTTCTTCAAAATTATGTAATCATGTATTTATCTTCAAAATCTCGCCTTAATGGCTTAAATCGCCATTTAAGTCTAAGTGTTCATTTGGTGAAAGAGTTTGGGTTATTTCTTCAATTACTTGTTGCGTTATATTCTCTCTTTCATGATCTCAGGTTAAATCTTCGGTCGAAAAATGGAAAAGTAAATTCATATGAATATATAACTATTTTCCTTGAGATATCCTTCTCAGTAGCAAACAAATGGTTTCCCGTCTGTAATTTCTAGCCAATGTCAAAGCTTTTAATAAAACTTCATAATTAGTGATTGTATAAATTCTTCATTTCCAATGCAAACTTTGATTAGCGATAACTTGAAATCCACTTGTGCTCCAAATTTCATTTTTCTTTTAAAATAAAGCTCATGGAATTCTTCAAAAATTATGTAATCATGTATTTGTCTTCAAAATCTCGCCTTAATGGTTTAAATCGCCATTTAAGTATAAGTGTTCATTTGCTGAATTTTGGACAGTCAGCGAATGTGTGTACGTATGCTTATCCATATTAGATTAAACCTGTGGTTTGGTATATTTTATCTTGTCTCAAAAGTAAAAGCTTGATGATTCTTCCATTTTTCACCACATATGCAGTAACCTTATTTGGGAGATAAATGAACATATATATATTTTTGTTTTTATTAAAAAAACAAATGGTTTCCCGTCTGTAATTTTTAGCCAATGTCAAAGCTTTTAATAAAACTTCATAATTAGTGATTGTATAAATTCTTCATTTCCAATGCAAACTTTGATTAGCGATAACTTGAAATCCACTTGTGCTCCAAATTTCATTTTTCTTTTAAAATAAAGCTCATGGAATTCTTCAAAAATTATGTAATCATGTATTTGTCTTCAAAATCTCGCCTTAATGGTTTAAATCGCCATTTAAGTATAAGTGTTCATTTGCTGAATTTTGGACAGTCAGCGAATGTGTGTACGTATGCTTATCCATATTAGATTAAACCTGTGGTTTGGTATATTTTATCTTGTCTCAAAAGTAAAAGCTTGATGATTCTTCCATTTTTCACCACATATGCAGTAACCTTATTTGGGAGATAAATGAACATATATATATTTTTGTTTTTATTAAAAAAACAAATGGTTTCCCGTCTGTAATTTCTAGCCAATGTCAAAGCTTTTAATAAAACTTCATAATTAGTGTTTGTATGAATTCTTCATTTCCAATGCAAACTTTGATTAGCGATAACTTGAAATCCACTTGTGCTCCAAATTTCATTTTTCTTTTAAAATAAAGCTCATGGATTTCTTCAAAAATTATGTAATCATGTATTTATCTTCAAAATCTCGCCTTAATGGCTTAAATCGCCATTTAAGTCTAAGTGTTCATTTGGTGAAAGAGTTTGGGTTATTTCTTCAATTACTTGTTGCGTTATATTCTCTCTTTCATGATCTCAGGTTAAATCTTCGGTCGAAAAATGGAAAAGTAAATTCATATGAATATATAACTATTTTCCTTGAGATATCCTTCTCAGTAGCAAACAAATGGTTTCCCGTCTGTAATTTCTAGCCAATGTCAAAGCTTTTAATAAAACTTCATAATTAGTGTTTGTATAAATTCTTCATTTCCAATGCAAACTTTGATTAGCGATAACTTGAAATCCACTTGTGCTCCAAATTTCATTTTTCTTTTAAAATAAAGCTCATGGAATTCTTCAAAAATTATGTAATCATGTATTTGTCTTCAAAATCTCGCCTTAATGGTTTAAATCGCCATTTAAGTATAAGTGTTCATTTGCTGAATTTTGGACAGTCAGCGAATGTGTGTACGTATGCTTATCCATATTAGATTAAACCTGTGGTTTGGTATATTTTATCTTGTCTCAAAAGTAAAAGCTTGATGATTCTTCCATTTTTCACCACATATGCAGTAACCTTATTTGGGAGATAAATGAACATATATATATTTTTGTTTTTATTCAAAAAACAAATGGTTTCCCGTCTGTAATTTTTAGCCAATGTCAAAGCTTTTAATAAAACTTCATAATTAGTGTTTGTATAAATTCTTCATTTCCAATGCAAACTTTGATTAGCGATAACTTGAAATCCACTTGTGCTCCAAATTTCATTTTTCTTTTAAAATAAAGCTCATGGAATTCTTCAAAAATTATGTAATCATGTATTTGTCTTCAAAATCTCGCCTTAATGGTTTAAATCGCCATTTAAGTATAAGTGTTCATTTGCTGAATTTTGGACAGTCAGCGAATGTGTGTACGTATGCTTATCCATATTAGATTAAACCTGTGGTTTGGTATATTTTATCTTGTCTCAAAAGTAAAAGCTTGATGATTCTTCCATTTTTCACCACATATGCAGTAACCTTATTTGGGAGATAAATGAACATATATATATTTTTGTTTTTATTCAAAAAACAAATGGTTTCCCGTCTGTAATTTCTAGCCAATGTCAAAGCTTTTAATAAAACTTCATAATTAGTGTTTGTATGAATTCTTCATTTCCAATGCAAACTTTGATTAGCGATAACTTGAAATCCACTTGTGCTCCAAATTTCATTTTTCTTTTAAAATAAAGCTCATGGATTTCTTCAAAATTATGTAATCATGTATTTATCTTCAAAATCTCGCCTTAATGGCTTAAATCGCCATTTAAGTCTAAGTGTTCATTTGGTGAAAGAGTTTGGGTTATTTCTTCAATTACTTGTTGCGTTATATTCTCTCTTTCATGATCTCAGGTTAAATCTTCGGTCGAAAAATGGAAAAGTAAATTCATATGAATATATAACTATTTTCCTTGAGATATCCTTCTCAGTAGCAAACAAATGGTTTCCCGTCTGTAATTTCTAGCCAATGTCAAAGCTTTTAATAAAACTTCATAATTAGTGATTGTATAAATTCTTCATTTCCAATGCAAACTTTGATTAGCGATAACTTGAAATCCACTTGTGCTCCAAATTTCATTTTTCTTTTAAAATAAAGCTCATGGAATTCTTCAAAAATTATGTAATCATGTATTTGTCTTCAAAATCTCGCCTTAATGGTTTAAATCGCCATTTAAGTATAAGTGTTCATTTGCTGAATTTTGGACAGTCAGCGAATGTGTGTACGTATGCTTATCCATATTAGATTAAACCTGTGGTTTGGTATATTTTATCTTGTCTCAAAAGTAAAAGCTTGATGATTCTTCCATTTTTCACCACATATGCAGTAACCTTATTTGGGAGATAAATGAACATATATATATTTTTGTTTTTATTAAAAAAACAAATGGTTTCCCGTCTGTAATTTTTAGCCAATGTCAAAGCTTTTAATAAAACTTCATAATTAGTGTTTGTATAAATTCTTCATTTCCAATGCAAACTTTGATTAGCGATAACTTGAAATCCACTTGTGCTCCAAATTTCATTTTTCTTTTAAAATAAAGCTCATGGAATTCTTCAAAAATTATGTAATCATGTATTTGTCTTCAAAATCTCGCCTTAATGGTTTAAATCGCCATTTAAGTATAAGTGTTCATTTGCTGAATTTTGGACAGTCAGCGAATGTGTGTACGTATGCTTATCCATATTAGATTAAACCTGTGGTTTGGTATATTTTATCTTGTCTCAAAAGTAAAAGCTTGATGATTCTTCCATTTTTCACCACATATGCAGTAACCTTATTTGGGAGATAAATGAACATATATATATTTTTGTTTTTATTCAAAAAACAAATGGTTTCCCGTCTGTAATTTCTAGCCAATGTCAAAGCTTTTAATAAAACTTCATAATTAGTGTTTGTATGAATTCTTCATTTCCAATGCAAACTTTGATTAGCGATAACTTGAAATCCACTTGTGCTCCAAATTTCATTTTTCTTTTAAAATAAAGCTCATGGATTTCTTCAAAAATTATGTAATCATGTATTTATCTTCAAAATCTCGCCTTAATGGCTTAAATCGCCATTTAAGTCTAAGTGTTCATTTGGTGAAAGAGTTTGGGTTATTTCTTCAATTACTTGTTGCGTTATATTCTCTCTTTCATGATCTCAGGTTAAATCTTCGGTCGAAAAATGGAAAAGTAAATTCATATGAATATATAACTATTTTCCTTGAGATATCCTTCTCAGTAGCAAACAAATGGTTTCCCGTCTGTAATTTCTAGCCAATGTCAAAGCTTTTAATAAAACTTCATAATTAGTGTTTGTATAAATTCTTCATTTCCAATGCAAACTTTGATTAGCGATAACTTGAAATCCACTTGTGCTCCAAATTTCATTTTTCTTTTAAAATAAAGCTCATGGAATTCTTCAAAAATTATGTAATCATGTATTTGTCTTCAAAATCTCGCCTTAATGGTTTAAATCGCCATTTAAGTATAAGTGTTCATTTGCTGAATTTTGGACAGTCAGCGAATGTGTGTACGTATGCTTATCCATATTAGATTAAACCTGTGGTTTGGTATATTTTATCTTGTCTCAAAAGTAAAAGCTTGATGATTCTTCCATTTTTCACCACATATGCAGTAACCTTATTTGGGAGATAAATGAACATATATATATTTTTGTTTTTATTCAAAAAACAAATGGTTTCCCGTCTGTAATTTTTAGCCAATGTCAAAGCTTTTAATAAAACTTCATAATTAGTGTTTGTATAAATTCTTCATTTCCAATGCAAACTTTGATTAGCGATAACTTGAAATCCACTTGTGCTCCAAATTTCATTTTTCTTTTAAAATAAAGCTCATGGAATTCTTCAAAAATTATGTAATCATGTATTTGTCTTCAAAATCTCGCCTTAATGGTTTAAATCGCCATTTAAGTATAAGTGTTCATTTGCTGAATTTTGGACAGTCAGCGAATGTGTGTACGTATGCTTATCCATATTAGATTAAACCTGTGGTTTGGTATATTTTATCTTGTCTCAAAAGTAAAAGCTTGATGATTCTTCCATTTTTCACCACATATGCAGTAACCTTATTTGGGAGATAAATGAACATATATATATTTTTGTTTTTATTCAAAAAACAAATGGTTTCCCGTCTGTAATTTTTAGCCAATGTCAAAGCTTTTAATAAAACTTCATAATTAGTGTTTGTATGAATTCTTCATTTCCAATGCAAACTTTGATTAGCGATAACTTGAAATCCACTTGTGCTCCAAATTTCATTTTTCTTTTAAAATAAAGCTCATGGATTTCTTCAAAATTATGTAATCATGTATTTATCTTCAAAATCTCGCCTTAATGGCTTAAATCGCCATTTAAGTCTAAGTGTTCATTTGGTGAAAGAGTTTGGGTTATTTCTTCAATTACTTGTTGCGTTATATTCTCTCTTTCATGATCTCAGGTTAAATCTTCGGTCGAAAAATGGAAAAGTAAATTCATATGAATATATAACTATTTTCCTTGAGATATCCTTCTCAGTAGCAAACAAATGGTTTCCCGTCTGTAATTTCTAGCCAATGTCAAAGCTTTTAATAAAACTTCATGATTAGTGTTTGTATAAATTCTTCATTTCCAATGCAAACTTTGATTAGCGATAACTTGAAATCCACTTGTGCTCCAAATTTCATTTTTCTTTTAAAATAAAGCTCATGGAATTCTTCAAAAATTATGTAATCATGTATTTGTCTTCAAAATCTCGCCTTAATGGTTTAAATCGCCATTTAAGTATAAGTGTTCATTTGCTGAATTTTGGACAGTCAGCGAATGTGTGTACGTATGCTTATCCATATTAGATTAAACCTGTGGTTTGGTATATTTTATCTTGTCTCAAAAGTAAAAGCTTGATGATTCTTCCATTTTTCACCACATATGCAGTAACCTTATTTGGGAGATAAATGAACATATATATATTTTTGTTTTTATTAAAAAAACAAATGGTTTCCCGTCTGTAATTTTTAGCCAATGTCAAAGCTTTTAATAAAACTTCATAATTAGTGTTTGTATAAATTCTTCATTTCCAATGCAAACTTTGATTAGCGATAACTTGAAATCCACTTGTGCTCCAAATTTCATTTTTCTTTTAAAATAAAGCTCATGGAATTCTTCAAAAATTATGTAATCATGTATTTGTCTTCAAAATCTCGCCTTAATGGTTTAAATCGCCATTTAAGTATAAGTGTTCATTTGCTGAATTTTGGACAGTCAGCGAATGTGTGTACGTATGCTTATCCATATTAGATTAAACCTGTGGTTTGGTATATTTTATCTTGTCTCAAAAGTAAAAGCTTGATGATTCTTCCATTTTTCACCACATATGCAGTAACCTTATTTGGGAGATAAATGAACATATATATATTTTTGTTTTTATTCAAAAAACAAATGGTTTCCCGTCTGTAATTTCTAGCCAATGTCAAAGCTTTTAATAAAACTTCATAATTAGTGTTTGTATGAATTCTTAATTTCCAATGCAAACTTTGATTAGCGATAACTTGAAATCCACTTGTGCTCCAAATTTCATTTTTCTTTTAAAATAAAGCTCATGGATTTCTTCAAAAATTATGTAATCATGTATTTATCTTCAAAATCTCGCCTTAATGGCTTAAATCGCCATTTAAGTCTAAGTGTTCATTTGGTGAAAGAGTTTGGGTTATTTCTTCAATTACTTGTTGCGTTATATTCTCTCTTTCATGATCTCAGGTTAAATCTTCGGTCGAAAAATGGTAAAGTAAATTCATATGAATATATAACTATTTTCCTTGAGATATCCTTCTCAGTAGCAAACAAATGGTTTCCCGTCTGTAATTTCTAGCCAATGTCAAAGCTTTTAATAAAACTTCATAATTAGTGTTTGTATAAATTCTTCATTTCCAATGCAAACTTTGATTAGCGATAACTTGAAATCCACTTGTGCTCCAAATTTCATTTTTCTTTTAAAATAAAGCTCATGGAATTCTTCAAAAATTATGTAATCATGTATTTGTCTTCAAAATCTCGCCTTAATGGTTTAAATCGCCATTTAAGTATAAGTGTTCATTTGCTGAATTTTGGACAGTCAGCGAATGTGTGTACGTATGCTTATCCATATTAGATTAAACCTGTGGTTTGGTATATTTTATCTTGTCTCAAAAGTAAAAGCTTGATGATTCTTCCATTTTTCACCACATATGCAGTAACCTTATTTGGGAGATAAATGAACATATATATATTTTTGTTTTTATTCAAAAAACAAATGGTTTCCCGTCTGTAATTTTTAGCCAATGTCAAAGCTTTTAATAAAACTTCATAATTAGTGTTTGTATAAATTCTTCATTTCCAATGCAAACTTTGATTAGCGATAACTTGAAATCCACTTGTGCTCCAAATTTCATTTTTCTTTTAAAATAAAGCTCATGGAATTCTTCAAAAATTATGTAATCATGTATTTGTCTTCAAAATCTCGCCTTAATGGTTTAAATCGCCATTTAAGTATAAGTGTTCATTTGCTGAATTTTGGACAGTCAGCGAATGTGTGTACGTATGCTTATCCATATTAGATTAAACCTGTGGTTTGGTATATTTTATCTTGTCTCAAAAGTAAGAGCTTGATGATTCTTCCATTTTTCACCACATATGCAGTAACCTTATTTGGGAGATAAATGAACATATATATATTTTTGTTTTTATTCAAAAAACAAATGGTTTCCCGTCTGTAATTTTTAGCCAATGTCAAAGCTTTTAATAAAACTTCATAATTAGTGTTTGTATGAATTCTTCATTTCCAATGCAAACTTTGATTAGCGATAACTTGAAATCCACTTGTGCTCCAAATTTCATTTTTCTTTTAAAATAAAGCTCATGGATTTCTTCAAAAATTATGTAATCATGTATTTATCTTCAAAATCTCGCCTTAATGGCTTAAATCGCCATTTAAGTCTAAGTGTTCATTTGGTGAAAGAGTTTGGGTTATTTCTTCAATTACTTGTTGCGTTATATTCTCTCTTTCATGATCTCAGGTTAAATCTTCGGTCGAAAAATGGAAAAGTAAATTCATATGAATATATAACTATTTTCCTTGAGATATCCTTCTCAGTAGCAAACAAATGGTTTCCCGTCTGTAATTTCTAGCCAATGTCAAAGCTTTTAATAAAACTTCATAATTAGTGTTTGTATAAATTCTTCATTTCCAATGCAAACTTTGATTAGCGATAACTTGAAATCCACTTGTGCTCCAAATTTCATTTTTCTTTTAAAATAAAGCTCATGGAATTCTTCAAAAATTATGTAATCATGTATTTGTCTTCAAAATCTCGCCTTAATGGTTTAAATCGCCATTTAAGTATAAGTGTTCATTTGCTGAATTTTGGACAGTCAGCGAATGTGTGTACGTATGCTTATCCATATTAGATTAAACCTGTGGTTTGGTATATTTTATCTTGTCTCAAAAGTAAAAGCTTGATGATTCTTCCATTTTTCACCACATATGCAGTAACCTTATTTGGGAGATAAATGAACATATATATATTTTTGTTTTTATTCAAAAAACAAATGGTTTCCCGTCTGTAATTTTTAGCCAATGTCAAAGCTTTTAATAAAACTTCATAATTAGTGTTTGTATAAATTCTTCATTTCCAATGCAAACTTTGATTAGCGATAACTTGAAATCCACTTGTGCTCCAAATTTCATTTTTCTTTTAAAATAAAGCTCATGGAATTCTTCAAAAATTATGTAATCATGTATTTGTCTTCAAAATCTCGCCTTAATGGTTTAAATCGCCATTTAAGTATAAGTGTTCATTTGCTGAATTTTGGACAGTCAGCGAATGTGTGTACGTATGCTTATCCATATTAGATTAAACCTGTGGTTTGGTATATTTTATCTTGTCTCAAAAGTAAGAGCTTGATGATTCTTCCATTTTTCACCACATATGCAGTAACCTTATTTGGGAGATAAATGAACATATATATATTTTTGTTTTTATTCAAAAAACAAATGGTTTCCCGTCTGTAATTTTTAGCCAATGTCAAAGCTTTTAATAAAACTTCATAATTAGTGTTTGTATAAATTCTTCATTTCCAATGCAAACTTTGATTAGCGATAACTTGAAATCCACTTGTGCTCCAAATTTCATTTTTCTTTTAAAATAAAGCTCATGGAATTCTTCAAAAATTATGTAATCATGTATTTGTCTTCAAAATCTCGCCTTAATGGTTTAAATCGCCATTTAAGTATAAGTGTTCATTTGCTGAATTTTGGACAGTCAGCGAATGTGTGTACGTATGCTTATCCATATTAGATTAAACCTGTGGTTTGGTATATTTTATCTTGTCTCAAAAGTAAAAGCTTGATGATTCTTCCATTTTTCACCACATATGCAGTAACCTTATTTGGGAGATAAATGAACATATATATATTTTTGTTTTTATTCAAAAAACAAATGGTTTCCCGTCTGTAATTTCTAGCCAATGTCAAAGCTTTTAATAAAACTTCATAATTAGTGTTTGTATGAATTCTTCATTTCCAATGCAAACTTTGATTAGCGATAACTTGAAATCCACTTGTGCTCCAAATTTCATTTTTCTTTTAAAATAAAGCTCATGGATTTCTTCAAAATTATGTAATCATGTATTTATCTTCAAAATCTCGCCTTAATGGCTTAAATCGCCATTTAAGTCTAAGTGTTCATTTGGTGAAAGAGTTTGGGTTATTTCTTCAATTACTTGTTGCGTTATATTCTCTCTTTCATGATCTCAGGTTAAATCTTCGGTCGAAAAATGGAAAAGTAAATTCATATGAATATATAACTATTTTCCTTGAGATATCCTTCTCAGTAGCAAACAAATGGTTTCCCGTCTGTAATTTCTAGCCAATGTCAAAGCTTTTAATAAAACTTCATAATTAGTGTTTGTATAAATTCTTCATTTCCAATGCAAACTTTGATTAGCGATAACTTGAAATCCACTTGTGCTCCAAATTTCATTTTTCTTTTAAAATAAAGCTCATGGAATTCTTCAAAAATTATGTAATCATGTATTTGTCTTCAAAATCTCGCCTTAATGGTTTAAATCGCCATTTAAGTATAAGTGTTCATTTGCTGAATTTTGGACAGTCAGCGAATGTGTGTACGTATGCTTATCCATATTAGATTAAACCTGTGGTTTGGTATATTTTATCTTGTCTCAAAAGTAAAAGCTTGATGATTCTTCCATTTTTCACCACATATGCAGTAACCTTATTTGGGAGATAAATGAACATATATATATTTTTGTTTTTATTCAAAAAACAAATGGTTTCCCGTCTGTAATTTTTAGCCAATGTCAAAGCTTTTAATAAAACTTCATAATTAGTGTTTGTATAAATTCTTCATTTCCAATGCAAACTTTGATTAGCGATAACTTGAAATCCACTTGTGCTCCAAATTTCATTTTTCTTTTAAAATAAAGCTCATGGAATTCTTCAAAAATTATGTAATCATGTATTTGTCTTCAAAATCTCGCCTTAATGGTTTAAATCGCCATTTAAGTATAAGTGTTCATTTGCTGAATTTTGGACAGTCAGCGAATGTGTGTACGTATGCTTATCCATATTAGATTAAACCTGTGGTTTGGTATATTTTATCTTGTCTCAAAAGTAAGAGCTTGATGATTCTTCCATTTTTCACCACATATGCAGTAACCTTATTTGGGAGATAAATGAACATATATATATTTTTGTTTTTATTAAAAAAACAAATGGTTTCCCGTCTGTAATTTTTAGCCAATGTCAAAGCTTTTAATAAAACTTCATAATTAGTGTTTGTATAAATTCTTCATTTCCAATGCAAACTTTGATTAGCGATAACTTGAAATCCACTTGTGCTCCAAATTTCATTTTTCTTTTAAAATAAAGCTCATGGAATTCTTCAAAAATTATGTAATCATGTATTTGTCTTCAAAATCTCGCCTTAATGGTTTAAATCGCCATTTAAGTATAAGTGTTCATTTGCTGAATTTTGGACAGTCAGCGAATGTGTGTACGTATGCTTATCCATATTAGATTAAACCTGTGGTTTGGTATATTTTATCTTGTCTCAAAAGTAAAAGCTTGATGATTCTTCCATTTTTCACCACATATGCAGTAACCTTATTTGGGAGATAAATGAACATATATATATTTTTGTTTTTATTCAAAAAACAAATGGTTTCCCGTCTGTAATTTCTAGCCAATGTCAAAGCTTTTAATAAAACTTCATAATTAGTGTTTGTATGAATTCTTCATTTCCAATGCAAACTTTGATTAGCGATAACTTGAAATCCACTTGTGCTCCAAATTTCATTTTTCTTTTAAAATAAAGCTCATGGATTTCTTCAAAATTATGTAATCATGTATTTATCTTCAAAATCTCGCCTTAATGGCTTAAATCGCCATTTAAGTCTAAGTGTTCATTTGGTGAAAGAGTTTGGGTTATTTCTTCAATTACTTGTTGCGTTATATTCTCTCTTTCATGATCTCAGGTTAAATCTTCGGTCGAAAAATGGAAAAGTAAATTCATATGAATATATAACTATTTTCCTTGAGATATCCTTCTCAGTAGCAAACAAATGGTTTCCCGTCTGTAATTTCTAGCCAATGTCAAAGCTTTTAATAAAACTTCATAATTAGTGTTTGTATAAATTCTTCATTTCCAATGCAAACTTTGATTAGCGATAACTTGAAATCCACTTGTGCTCCAAATTTCATTTTTCTTTTAAAATAAAGCTCATGGAATTCTTCAAAAATTATGTAATCATGTATTTGTCTTCAAAATCTCGCCTTAATGGTTTAAATCGCCATTTAAGTATAAGTGTTCATTTGCTGAATTCTGGACAGTCAGCGAATGTGTGTACGTATGCTTATCCATATTAGATTAAACCTGTGGTTTGGTATATTTTATCTTGTCTCAAAAGTAAAAGCTTGATGATTCTTCCATTTTTCACCACATATGCAGTAACCTTATTTGGGAGATAAATGAACATATATATATTTTTGTTTTTATTCAAAAAACAAATGGTTTCCCGTCTGTAATTTTTAGCCAATACCAAAGCTTTTAATAAAACTTCATAATTAGTGTTTGTATAAATTCTTCATTTCCAATGCAAACTTTGATTAGCGATAACTTGAAATCCACTTGTGCTCCAAATTTCATTTTTCTTTTAAAATAAAGCTCATGGATTTCTTCAAAAATTATGTAATCATGTATTTATCTTCAAAATCTCGCCTTAATGGCTTAAATCGCCATTTAAGTCTAAGTGTTCATTTGGTGAAAGAGTTTGGGTTATTTCTTCAATTACTTGTTGCGTTATATTCTCTCTTTCATGATCTCAGGTTAAATCTTCGGTCGAAAAATGGTAAAGTAAATTCATATGAATATATAACTATTTTCCTTGAGATATCCTTCTCAGTAGCAAACAAATGGTTTCCCGTCTGTAATTTCTAGCCAATGTCAAAGCTTTTAATAAAACTTCATAATTAGTGTTTGTATAAATTCTTCATTTCCAATGCAAACTTTGATTAGCGATAACTTGAAATCCACTTGTGCTCCAAATTTCATTTTTCTTTTAAAATAAAGCTCATGGAATTCTTCAAAAATTATGTAATCATGTATTTGTCTTCAAAATCTCGCCTTAATGGTTTAAATCGCCATTTAAGTATAAGTGTTCATTTGCTGAATTTTGGACAGTCAGCGAATGTGTGTACGTATGCTTATCCATATTAGATTAAACCTGTGGTTTGGTATATTTTATCTTGTCTCAAAAGTAAAAGCTTGATGATTCTTCCATTTTTCACCACATATGCAGTAACCTTATTTGGGAGATAAATGAACATATATATATTTTTGTTTTTATTCAAAAAACAAATGGTTTCCCGTCTGTAATTTCTAGCCAATGTCAAAGCTTTTAATAAAACTTCATAATTAGTGTTTGTATGAATTCTTCATTTCCAATGCAAACTTTGATTAGCGATAACTTGAAATCCACTTGTGCTCCAAATTTCATTTTTCTTTTAAAATAAAGCTCATGGAATTCTTCAAAAATTATGTAATCATGTATTTATCTTCAAAATCTCGCCTTAATGGCTTAAATCGCCATTTAAGTCTAAGTGTTCATTTGGTGAAAGAGTTTGGGTTATTTCTTCAATTACTTGTTGCGTTATATTCTCTCTTTCATGATCTCAGGTTAAATCTTCGGTCGAAAAATGGAAAAGTAAATTCATATGAATATATAACTATTTTCCTTGAGATATCCTTCTCAGTAGCAAACAAATGGTTTCCCGTCTGTAATTTCTAGCCAATGTCAAAGCTTTTAATAAAACTTCATAATTAGTGTTTGTATAAATTCTTCATTTCCAATGCAAACTTTGATTAGCGATAACTTGAAATCCACTTGTGCTCCAAATTTCATTTTTCTTTTAAAATAAAGCTCATGGAATTCTTCAAAAATTATGTAATCATGTATTTGTCTTCAAAATCTCGCCTTAATGGTTTAAATCGCCATTTAAGTATAAGTGTTCATTTGCTGAATTTTGGACAGTCAGCGAATGTGTGTACGTATGCTTATCCATATTAGATTAAACCTGTGGTTTGGTATATTTTATCTTGTCTCAAAAGTAAAAGCTTGATGATTCTTCCATTTTTCACCACATATGCAGTAACCTTATTTGGGAGATAAATGAACATATATATATTTTTGTTTTTATTCAAAAAACAAATGGTTTCCCGTCTGTAATTTTTAGCCAATGTCAAAGCTTTTAATAAAACTTCATAATTAGTGTTTGTATAAATTCTTCATTTCCAATGCAAACTTTGATTAGCGATAACTTGAAATCCACTTGTGCTCCAAATTTCATTTTTCTTTTAAAATAACGCTCATGGAATTCTTCAAAAATTATGTAATCATGTATTTGTCTTCAAAATCTCGCCTTAATGGTTTAAATCGCCATTTAAGTATAAGTGTTCATTTGCTGAATTTTGGACAGTCAGCGAATGTGTGTACGTATGCTTATCCATATTAGATTAAACCTGTGGTTTGGTATATTTTATCTTGTCTCAAAAGTAAAAGCTTGATGATTCTTCCATTTTTCACCACATATGCAGTAACCTTATTTGGGAGATAAATGAACATATATATATTTTTGTTTTTATTCAAAAAACAAATGGTTTCCCGTCTGTAATTTCTAGCCAATGTCAAAGCTTTTAATAAAACTTCATAATTAGTGTTTGTATGAATTCTTCATTTCCAATGCAAACTTTGATTAGCGATAACTTGAAATCCACTTGTGCTCCAAATTTCATTTTTCTTTTAAAATAAAGCTCATGGATTTCTTCAAAATTATGTAATCATGTATTTATCTTCAAAATCTCGCCTTAATGGCTTAAATCGCCATTTAAGTCTAAGTGTTCATTTGGTGAAAGAGTTTGGGTTATTTCTTCAATTACTTGTTGCGTTATATTCTCTCTTTCATGATCTCAGGTTAAATCTTCGGTCGAAAAATGGAAAAGTAAATTCATATGAATATATAACTATTTTCCTTGAGATATCCTTCTCAGTAGCAAACAAATGGTTTCCCGTCTGTAATTTCTAGCCAATGTCAAAGCTTTTAATAAAACTTCATAATTAGTGATTGTATAAATTCTTCATTTCCAATGCAAACTTTGATTAGCGATAACTTGAAATCCACTTGTGCTCCAAATTTCATTTTTCTTTTAAAATAAAGCTCATGGAATTCTTCAAAAATTATGTAATCATGTATTTGTCTTCAAAATCTCGCCTTAATGGTTTAAATCGCCATTTAAGTATAAGTGTTCATTTGCTGAATTTTGGACAGTCAGCGAATGTGTGTACGTATGCTTATCCATATTAGATTAAACCTGTGGTTTGGTATATTTTATCTTGTCTCAAAAGTAAAAGCTTGATGATTCTTCCATTTTTCACCACATATGCAGTAACCTTATTTGGGAGATAAATGAACATATATATATTTTTGTTTTTATTAAAAAAACAAATGGTTTCCCGTCTGTAATTTTTAGCCAATGTCAAAGCTTTTAATAAAACTTCATAATTAGTGTTTGTATAAATTCTTCATTTCCAATGCAAACTTTGATTAGCGATAACTTGAAATCCACTTGTGCTCCAAATTTCATTTTTCTTTTAAAATAAAGCTCATGGAATTCTTCAAAAATTATGTAATCATGTATTTGTCTTCAAAATCTCGCCTTAATGGTTTAAATCGCCATTTAAGTATAAGTGTTCATTTGCTGAATTTTGGACAGTCAGCGAATGTGTGTACGTATGCTTATCCATATTAGATTAAACCTGTGGTTTGGTATATTTTATCTTGTCTCAAAAGTAAAAGCTTGATGATTCTTCCATTTTTCACCACATATGCAGTAACCTTATTTGGGAGATAAATGAACATATATATATTTTTGTTTTTATTCAAAAAACAAATGGTTTCCCGTCTGTAATTTCTAGCCAATGTCAAAGCTTTTAATAAAACTTCATAATTAGTGTTTGTATGAATTCTTCATTTCCAATGCAAACTTTGATTAGCGATAACTTGAAATCCACTTGTGCTCCAAATTTCATTTTTCTTTTAAAATAAAGCTCATGGATTTCTTCAAAAATTATGTAATCATGTATTTATCTTCAAAATCTCGCCTTAATGGCTTAAATCGCCATTTAAGTCTAAGTGTTCATTTGGTGAAAGAGTTTGGGTTATTTCTTCAATTACTTGTTGCGTTATATTCTCTCTTTCATGATCTCAGGTTAAATCTTCGGTCGAAAAATGGAAAAGTAAATTCATATGAATATATAACTATTTTCCTTGAGATATCCTTCTCAGTAGCAAACAAATGGTTTCCCGTCTGTAATTTCTAGCCAATGTCAAAGCTTTTAATAAAACTTCATAATTAGTGTTTGTATAAATTCTTCATTTCCAATGCAAACTTTGATTAGCGATAACTTGAAATCCACTTGTGCTCCAAATTTCATTTTTCTTTTAAAATAAAGCTCATGGAATTCTTCAAAAATTATGTAATCATGTATTTGTCTTCAAAATCTCGCCTTAATGGTTTAAATCGCCATTTAAGTATAAGTGTTCATTTGCTGAATTCTGGACAGTCAGCGAATGTGTGTACGTATGCTTATCCATATTAGATTAAACCTGTGGTTTGGTATATTTTATCTTGTCTCAAAAGTAAAAGCTTGATGATTCTTCCATTTTTCACCACATATGCAGTAACCTTATTTGGGAGATAAATGAACATATATATATTTTTGTTTTTATTCAAAAAACAAATGGTTTCCCGTCTGTAATTTTTAGCCAATACCAAAGCTTTTAATAAAACTTCATAATTAGTGTTTGTATAAATTCTTCATTTCCAATGCAAACTTTGATTAGCGATAACTTGAAATCCACTTGTGCTCCAAATTTCATTTTTCTTTTAAAATAAAGCTCATGGATTTCTTCAAAAATTATGTAATCATGTATTTATCTTCAAAATCTCGCCTTAATGGCTTAAATCGCCATTTAAGTCTAAGTGTTCATTTGGTGAAAGAGTTTGGGTTATTTCTTCAATTACTTGTTGCGTTATATTCTCTCTTTCATGATCTCAGGTTAAATCTTCGGTCGAAAAATGGTAAAGTAAATTCATATGAATATATAACTATTTTCCTTGAGATATCCTTCTCAGTAGCAAACAAATGGTTTCCCGTCTGTAATTTCTAGCCAATGTCAAAGCTTTTAATAAAACTTCATAATTAGTGTTTGTATAAATTCTTCATTTCCAATGCAAACTTTGATTAGCGATAACTTGAAATCCACTTGTGCTCCAAATTTCATTTTTCTTTTAAAATAAAGCTCATGGAATTCTTCAAAAATTATGTAATCATGTATTTGTCTTCAAAATCTCGCCTTAATGGTTTAAATCGCCATTTAAGTATAAGTGTTCATTTGCTGAATTTTGGACAGTCAGCGAATGTGTGTACGTATGCTTATCCATATTAGATTAAACCTGTGGTTTGGTATATTTTATCTTGTCTCAAAAGTAAAAGCTTGATGATTCTTCCATTTTTCACCACATATGCAGTAACCTTATTTGGGAGATAAATGAACATATATATATTTTTGTTTTTATTCAAAAAACAAATGGTTTCCCGTCTGTAATTTCTAGCCAATGTCAAAGCTTTTAATAAAACTTCATAATTAGTGTTTGTATGAATTCTTCATTTCCAATGCAAACTTTGATTAGCGATAACTTGAAATCCACTTGTGCTCCAAATTTCATTTTTCTTTTAAAATAAAGCTCATGGATTTCTTCAAAAATTATGTAATCATGTATTTATCTTCAAAATCTCGCCTTAATGGCTTAAATCGCCATTTAAGTCTAAGTGTTCATTTGGTGAAAGAGTTTGGGTTATTTCTTCAATTACTTGTTGCGTTATATTCTCTCTTTCATGATCTCAGGTTAAATCTTCGGTCGAAAAATGGAAAAGTAAATTCATATGAATATATAACTATTTTCCTTGAGATATCCTTCTCAGTAGCAAACAAATGGTTTCCCGTCTGTAATTTCTAGCCAATGTCAAAGCTTTTAATAAAACTTCATAATTAGTGTTTGTATAAATTCTTCATTTCCAATGCAAACTTTGATTAGCGATAACTTGAAATCCACTTGTGCTCCAAATTTCATTTTTCTTTTAAAATAAAGCTCATGGAATTCTTCAAAAATTATGTAATCATGTATTTGTCTTCAAAATCTCGCCTTAATGGTTTAAATCGCCATTTAAGTATAAGTGTTCATTTGCTGAATTTTGGACAGTCAGCGAATGTGTGTACGTATGCTTATCCATATTAGATTAAACCTGTGGTTTGGTATATTTTATCTTGTCTCAAAAGTAAAAGCTTGATGATTCTTCCATTTTTCACCACATATGCAGTAACCTTATTTGGGAGATAAATGAACATATATATATTTTTGTTTTTATTCAAAAAACAAATGGTTTCCCGTCTGTAATTTTTAGCCAATGTCAAAGCTTTTAATAAAACTTCATAATTAGTGTTTGTATAAATTCTTCATTTCCAATGCAAACTTTGATTAGCGATAACTTGAAATCCACTTGTGCTCCAAATTTCATTTTTCTTTTAAAATAACGCTCATGGAATTCTTCAAAAATTATGTAATCATGTATTTGTCTTCAAAATCTCGCCTTAATGGTTTAAATCGCCATTTAAGTATAAGTGTTCATTTGCTGAATTTTGGACAGTCAGCGAATGTGTGTACGTATGCTTATCCATATTAGATTAAACCTGTGGTTTGGTATATTTTATCTTGTCTCAAAAGTAAAAGCTTGATGATTCTTCCATTTTTCACCACATATGCAGTAACCTTATTTGGGAGATAAATGAACATATATATATTTTTGTTTTTATTCAAAAAACAAATGGTTTCCCGTCTGTAATTTCTAGCCAATGTCAAAGCTTTTAATAAAACTTCATAATTAGTGTTTGTATGAATTCTTCATTTCCAATGCAAACTTTGATTAGCGATAACTTGAAATCCACTTGTGCTCCAAATTTCATTTTTCTTTTAAAATAAAGCTCATGGATTTCTTCAAAATTATGTAATCATGTATTTATCTTCAAAATCTCGCCTTAATGGCTTAAATCGCCATTTAAGTCTAAGTGTTCATTTGGTGAAAGAGTTTGGGTTATTTCTTCAATTACTTGTTGCGTTATATTCTCTCTTTCATGATCTCAGGTTAAATCTTCGGTCGAAAAATGGAAAAGTAAATTCATATGAATATATAACTATTTTCCTTGAGATATCCTTCTCAGTAGCAAACAAATGGTTTCCCGTCTGTAATTTCTAGCCAATGTCAAAGCTTTTAATAAAACTTCATAATTAGTGATTGTATAAATTCTTCATTTCCAATGCAAACTTTGATTAGCGATAACTTGAAATCCACTTGTGCTCCAAATTTCATTTTTCTTTTAAAATAAAGCTCATGGAATTCTTCAAAAATTATGTAATCATGTATTTGTCTTCAAAATCTCGCCTTAATGGTTTAAATCGCCATTTAAGTATAAGTGTTCATTTGCTGAATTTTGGACAGTCAGCGAATGTGTGTACGTATGCTTATCCATATTAGATTAAACCTGTGGTTTGGTATATTTTATCTTGTCTCAAAAGTAAAAGCTTGATGATTCTTCCATTTTTCACCACATATGCAGTAACCTTATTTGGGAGATAAATGAACATATATATATTTTTGTTTTTATTAAAAAAACAAATGGTTTCCCGTCTGTAATTTTTAGCCAATGTCAAAGCTTTTAATAAAACTTCATAATTAGTGTTTGTATAAATTCTTCATTTCCAATGCAAACTTTGATTAGCGATAACTTGAAATCCACTTGTGCTCCAAATTTCATTTTTCTTTTAAAATAAAGCTCATGGAATTCTTCAAAAATTATGTAATCATGTATTTGTCTTCAAAATCTCGCCTTAATGGTTTAAATCGCCATTTAAGTATAAGTGTTCATTTGCTGAATTTTGGACAGTCAGCGAATGTGTGTACGTATGCTTATCCATATTAGATTAAACCTGTGGTTTGGTATATTTTATCTTGTCTCAAAAGTAAAAGCTTGATGATTCTTCCATTTTTCACCACATATGCAGTAACCTTATTTGGGAGATAAATGAACATATATATATTTTTGTTTTTATTCAAAAAACAAATGGTTTCCCGTCTGTAATTTCTAGCCAATGTCAAAGCTTTTAATAAAACTTCATAATTAGTGTTTGTATGAATTCTTCATTTCCAATGCAAACTTTGATTAGCGATAACTTGAAATCCACTTGTGCTCCAAATTTCATTTTTCTTTTAAAATAAAGCTCATGGATTTCTTCAAAAATTATGTAATCATGTATTTATCTTCAAAATCTCGCCTTAATGGCTTAAATCGCCATTTAAGTCTAAGTGTTCATTTGGTGAAAGAGTTTGGGTTATTTCTTCAATTACTTGTTGCGTTATATTCTCTCTTTCATGATCTCAGGTTAAATCTTCGGTCGAAAAATGGAAAAGTAAATTCATATGAATATATAACTATTTTCCTTGAGATATCCTTCTCAGTAGCAAACAAATGGTTTCCCGTCTGTAATTTCTAGCCAATGTCAAAGCTTTTAATAAAACTTCATAATTAGTGTTTGTATAAATTCTTCATTTCCAATGCAAACTTTGATTAGCGATAACTTGAAATCCACTTGTGCTCCAAATTTCATTTTTCTTTTAAAATAAAGCTCATGGAATTCTTCAAAAATTATGTAATCATGTATTTGTCTTCAAAATCTCGCCTTAATGGTTTAAATCGCCATTTAAGTATAAGTGTTCATTTGCTGAATTTTGGACAGTCAGCGAATGTGTGTACGTATGCTTATCCATATTAGATTAAACCTGTGGTTTGGTATATTTTATCTTGTCTCAAAAGTAAAAGCTTGATGATTCTTCCATTTTTCACCACATATGCAGTAACCTTATTTGGGAGATAAATGAACATATATATATTTTTGTTTTTATTCAAAAAGCAAATGGTTTCCCGTCTGTAATTTCTAGCCAATGTCAAAGCTTTTAATAAAACTTCATAATTAGTGTTTGTATGAATTCTTCATTTCCAATGCAAACTTTGATTAGCGATAACTTGAAATCCACTTGTGCTCCAAATTTCATTTTTCTTTTAAAATAAAGCTCATGGATTTCTTCAAAATTATGTAATCATGTATTTATCTTCAAAATCTCGCCTTAATGGCTTAAATCGCCATTTAAGTCTAAGTGTTCATTTGGTGAAAGAGTTTGGGTTATTTCTTCAATTACTTGTTGCGTTATATTCTCTCTTTCATGATCTCAGGTTAAATCTTCGGTCGAAAAATGGAAAAGTAAATTCATATGAATATATAACTATTTTCCTTGAGATATCCTTCTCAGTAGCAAACAAATGGTTTCCCGTCTGTAATTTCTAGCCAATGTCAAAGCTTTTAATAAAACTTCATAATTAGTGTTTGTATAAATTCTTCATTTCCAATGCAAACTTTGATTAGCGATAACTTGAAATCCACTTGTGCTCCAAATTTCATTTTTCTTTTAAAATAAAGCTCATGGAATTCTTCAAAAATTATGTAATCATGTATTTGTCTTCAAAATCTCGCCTTAATGGTTTAAATCGCCATTTAAGTATAAGTGTTCATTTGCTGAATTTTGGACAGTCAGCGAATGTGTGTACGTATGCTTATCCATATTAGATTAAACCTGTGGTTTGGTATATTTTATCTTGTCTCAAAAGTAAAAGCTTGATGATTCTTCCATTTTTCACCACATATGCAGTAACCTTATTTGGGAGATAAATGAACATATATATATTTTTGTTTTTATTCAAAAAACAAATGGTTTCCCGTCTGTAATTTTTAGCCAATGTCAAAGCTTTTAATAAAACTTCATAATTAGTGTTTGTATAAATTCTTCATTTCCAATGCAAACTTTGATTAGCGATAACTTGAAATCCACTTGTGCTCCAAATTTCATTTTTCTTTTAAAATAAAGCTCATGGAATTCTTCAAAAATTATGTAATCATGTATTTGTCTTCAAAATCTCGCCTTAATGGTTTAAATCGCCATTTAAGTATAAGTGTTCATTTGCTGAATTTTGGACAGTCAGCGAATGTGTGTACGTATGCTTATCCATATTAGATTAAACCTGTGGTTTGGTATATTTTATCTTGTCTCAAAAGTAAAAGCTTGATGATTCTTCCATTTTTCACCACATATGCAGTAACCTTATTTGGGAGATAAATGAACATATATATATTTTTGTTTTTATTCAAAAAACAAATGGTTTCCCGTCTGTAATTTCTAGCCAATGTCAAAGCTTTTAATAAAACTTCATAATTAGTGTTTGTATGAATTCTTCATTTCCAATGCAAACTTTGATTAGCGATAACTTGAAATCCACTTGTGCTCCAAATTTCATTTTTCTTTTAAAATAAAGCTCATGGATTTCTTCAAAATTATGTAATCATGTATTTATCTTCAAAATCTCGCCTTAATGGCTTAAATCGCCATTTAAGTCTAAGTGTTCATTTGGTGAAAGAGTTTGGGTTATTTCTTCAATTACTTGTTGCGTTATATTCTCTCTTTCATGATCTCAGGTTAAATCTTCGGTCGAAAAATGGAAAAGTAAATTCATATGAATATATAACTATTTTCCTTGAGATATCCTTCTCAGTAGCAAACAAATGGTTTCCCGTCTGTAATTTCTAGCCAATGTCAAAGCTTTTAATAAAACTTCATAATTAGTGATTGTATAAATTCTTCATTTCCAATGCAAACTTTGATTAGCGATAACTTGAAATCCACTTGTGCTCCAAATTTCATTTTTCTTTTAAAATAAAGCTCATGGAATTCTTCAAAAATTATGTAATCATGTATTTGTCTTCAAAATCTCGCCTTAATGGTTTAAATCGCCATTTAAGTATAAGTGTTCATTTGCTGAATTTTGGACAGTCAGCGAATGTGTGTACGTATGCTTATCCATATTAGATTAAACCTGTGGTTTGGTATATTTTATCTTGTCTCAAAAGTAAAAGCTTGATGATTCTTC
The DNA here is from genome assembly GCF_037042905.1 of Lytechinus pictus. Taxonomy (NCBI): domain Eukaryota; kingdom Metazoa; phylum Echinodermata; class Echinoidea; order Temnopleuroida; family Toxopneustidae; genus Lytechinus; species Lytechinus pictus. The sequence goes on along the minus strand of NW_026974188.1, from coordinate 57,160 downwards.
CATTTTTCACCACATATGCAGTAACCTTATTTGGGAGATAAATGAACATATATATATTTTTGTTTTTATTCAAAAAACAAATGGTTTCCCGTCTGTAATTTTTAGCCAATGTCAAAGCTTTTAATAAAACTTCATAATTAGTGTTTGTATAAATTCTTCATTTCCAATGCAAACTTTGATTAGCGATAACTTGAAATCCACTTGTGCTCCAAATTTCATTTTTCTTTTAAAATAAAGCTCATGGAATTCTTCAAAAATTATGTAATCATGTATTTGTCTTCAAAATCTCGCCTTAATGGTTTAAATCGCCATTTAAGTATAAGTGTTCATTTGCTGAATTTTGGACAGTCAGCGAATGTGTGTACGTATGCTTATCCATATTAGATTAAACCTGTGGTTTGGTATATTTTATCTTGTCTCAAAAGTAAAAGCTTGATGATTCTTCCATTTTTCACCACATATGCAGTAACCTTATTTGGGAGATAAATGAACATATATATATTTTTGTTTTTATTCAAAAAACAAATGGTTTCCCGTCTGTAATTTCTAGCCAATGTCAAAGCTTTTAATAAAACTTCATAATTAGTGTTTGTATGAATTCTTCATTTCCAATGCAAACTTTGATTAGCGATAACTTGAAATCCACTTGTGCTCCAAATTTCATTTTTCTTTTAAAATAAAGCTCATGGATTTCTTCAAAATTATGTAATCATGTATTTATCTTCAAAATCTCGCCTTAATGGCTTAAATCGCCATTTAAGTCTAAGTGTTCATTTGGTGAAAGAGTTTGGGTTATTTCTTCAATTACTTGTTGCGTTATATTCTCTCTTTCATGATCTCAGGTTAAATCTTCGGTCGAAAAATGGAAAAGTAAATTCATATGAATATATAACTATTTTCCTTGAGATATCCTTCTCAGTAGCAAACAAATGGTTTCCCGTCTGTAATTTCTAGCCAATGTCAAAGCTTTTAATAAAACTTCATAATTAGTGATTGTATAAATTCTTCATTTCCAATGCAAACTTTGATTAGCGATAACTTGAAATCCACTTGTGCTCCAAATTTCATTTTTCTTTTAAAATAAAGCTCATGGAATTCTTCAAAAATTATGTAATCATGTATTTGTCTTCAAAATCTCGCCTTAATGGTTTAAATCGCCATTTAAGTATAAGTGTTCATTTGCTGAATTTTGGACAGTCAGCGAATGTGTGTACGTATGCTTATCCATATTAGATTAAACCTGTGGTTTGGTATATTTTATCTTGTCTCAAAAGTAAAAGCTTGATGATTCTTCCATTTTTCACCACATATGCAGTAACCTTATTTGGGAGATAAATGAACATATATATATTTTTGTTTTTATTAAAAAAACAAATGGTTTCCCGTCTGTAATTTTTAGCCAATGTCAAAGCTTTTAATAAAACTTCATAATTAGTGTTTGTATAAATTCTTCATTTCCAATGCAAACTTTGATTAGCGATAACTTGAAATCCACTTGTGCTCCAAATTTCATTTTTCTTTTAAAATAAAGCTCATGGAATTCTTCAAAAATTATGTAATCATGTATTTGTCTTCAAAATCTCGCCTTAATGGTTTAAATCGCCATTTAAGTATAAGTGTTCATTTGCTGAATTTTGGACAGTCAGCGAATGTGTGTACGTATGCTTATCCATATTAGATTAAACCTGTGGTTTGGTATATTTTATCTTGTCTCAAAAGTAAAAGCTTGATGATTCTTCCATTTTTCACCACATATGCAGTAACCTTATTTGGGAGATAAATGAACATATATATATTTTTGTTTTTATTCAAAAAACAAATGGTTTCCCGTCTGTAATTTCTAGCCAATGTCAAAGCTTTTAATAAAACTTCATAATTAGTGTTTGTATGAATTCTTCATTTCCAATGCAAACTTTGATTAGCGATAACTTGAAATCCACTTGTGCTCCAAATTTCATTTTTCTTTTAAAATAAAGCTCATGGATTTCTTCAAAAATTATGTAATCATGTATTTATCTTCAAAATCTCGCCTTAATGGCTTAAATCGCCATTTAAGTCTAAGTGTTCATTTGGTGAAAGAGTTTGGGTTATTTCTTCAATTACTTGTTGCGTTATATTCTCTCTTTCATGATCTCAGGTTAAATCTTCGGTCGAAAAATGGAAAAGTAAATTCATATGAATATATAACTATTTTCCTTGAGATATCCTTCTCAGTAGCAAACAAATGGTTTCCCGTCTGTAATTTCTAGCCAATGTCAAAGCTTTTAATAAAACTTCATAATTAGTGTTTGTATAAATTCTTCATTTCCAATGCAAACTTTGATTAGCGATAACTTGAAATCCACTTGTGCTCCAAATTTCATTTTTCTTTTAAAATAAAGCTCATGGAATTCTTCAAAAATTATGTAATCATGTATTTGTCTTCAAAATCTCGCCTTAATGGTTTAAATCGCCATTTAAGTATAAGTGTTCATTTGCTGAATTTTGGACAGTCAGCGAATGTGTGTACGTATGCTTATCCATATTAGATTAAACCTGTGGTTTGGTATATTTTATCTTGTCTCAAAAGTAAAAGCTTGATGATTCTTCCATTTTTCACCACATATGCAGTAACCTTATTTGGGAGATAAATGAACATATATATATTTTTGTTTTTATTCAAAAAACAAATGGTTTCCCGTCTGTAATTTTTAGCCAATGTCAAAGCTTTTAATAAAACTTCATAATTAGTGTTTGTATAAATTCTTCATTTCCAATGCAAACTTTGATTAGCGATAACTTGAAATCCACTTGTGCTCCAAATTTCATTTTTCTTTTAAAATAAAGCTCATGGAATTCTTCAAAAATTATGTAATCATGTATTTGTCTTCAAAATCTCGCCTTAATGGTTTAAATCGCCATTTAAGTATAAGTGTTCATTTGCTGAATTTTGGACAGTCAGCGAATGTGTGTACGTATGCTTATCCATATTAGATTAAACCTGTGGTTTGGTATATTTTATCTTGTCTCAAAAGTAAAAGCTTGATGATTCTTCCATTTTTCACCACATATGCAGTAACCTTATTTGGGAGATAAATGAACATATATATATTTTTGTTTTTATTCAAAAAACAAATGGTTTCCCGTCTGTAATTTCTAGCCAATGTCAAAGCTTTTAATAAAACTTCATAATTAGTGTTTGTATGAATTCTTCATTTCCAATGCAAACTTTGATTAGCGATAACTTGAAATCCACTTGTGCTCCAAATTTCATTTTTCTTTTAAAATAAAGCTCATGGATTTCTTCAAAATTATGTAATCATGTATTTATCTTCAAAATCTCGCCTTAATGGCTTAAATCGCCATTTAAGTCTAAGTGTTCATTTGGTGAAAGAGTTTGGGTTATTTCTTCAATTACTTGTTGCGTTATATTCTCTCTTTCATGATCTCAGGTTAAATCTTCGGTCGAAAAATGGAAAAGTAAATTCATATGAATATATAACTATTTTCCTTGAGATATCCTTCTCAGTAGCAAACAAATGGTTTCCCGTCTGTAATTTCTAGCCAATGTCAAAGCTTTTAATAAAACTTCATAATTAGTGATTGTATAAATTCTTCATTTCCAATGCAAACTTTGATTAGCGATAACTTGAAATCCACTTGTGCTCCAAATTTCATTTTTCTTTTAAAATAAAGCTCATGGAATTCTTCAAAAATTATGTAATCATGTATTTGTCTTCAAAATCTCGCCTTAATGGTTTAAATCGCCATTTAAGTATAAGTGTTCATTTGCTGAATTTTGGACAGTCAGCGAATGTGTGTACGTATGCTTATCCATATTAGATTAAACCTGTGGTTTGGTATATTTTATCTTGTCTCAAAAGTAAAAGCTTGATGATTCTTCCATTTTTCACCACATATGCAGTAACCTTATTTGGGAGATAAATGAACATATATATATTTTTGTTTTTATTCAAAAAACAAATGGTTTCCCGTCTGTAATTTTTAGCCAATGTCAAAGCTTTTAATAAAACTTCATAATTAGTGTTTGTATAAATTCTTCATTTCCAATGCAAACTTTGATTAGCGATAACTTGAAATCCACTTGTGCTCCAAATTTCATTTTTCTTTTAAAATAAAGCTCATGGAATTCTTCAAAAATTATGTAATCATGTATTTGTCTTCAAAATCTCGCCTTAATGGTTTAAATCGCCATTTAAGTATAAGTGTTCATTTGCTGAATTTTGGACAGTCAGCGAATGTGTGTACGTATGCTTATCCATATTAGATTAAACCTGTGGTTTGGTATATTTTATCTTGTCTCAAAAGTAAAAGCTTGATGATTCTTCCATTTTTCACCACATATGCAGTAACCTTATTTGGGAGATAAATGAACATATATATATTTTTGTTTTTATTCAAAAAACAAATGGTTTCCCGTCTGTAATTTCTAGCCAATGTCAAAGCTTTTAATAAAACTTCATAATTAGTGTTTGTATGAATTCTTCATTTCCAATGCAAACTTTGATTAGCGATAACTTGAAATCCACTTGTGCTCCAAATTTCATTTTTCTTTTAAAATAAAGCTCATGGATTTCTTCAAAATTATGTAATCATGTATTTATCTTCAAAATCTCGCCTTAATGGCTTAAATCGCCATTTAAGTCTAAGTGTTCATTTGGTGAAAGAGTTTGGGTTATTTCTTCAATTACTTGTTGCGTTATATTCTCTCTTTCATGATCTCAGGTTAAATCTTCGGTCGAAAAATGGAAAAGTAAATTCATATGAATATATAACTATTTTCCTTGAGATATCCTTCTCAGTAGCAAACAAATGGTTTCCCGTCTGTAATTTCTAGCCAATGTCAAAGCTTTTAATAAAACTTCATAATTAGTGATTGTATAAATTCTTCATTTCCAATGCAAACTTTGATTAGCGATAACTTGAAATCCACTTGTGCTCCAAATTTCATTTTTCTTTTAAAATAAAGCTCATGGAATTCTTCAAAAATTATGTAATCATGTATTTGTCTTCAAAATCTCGCCTTAATGGTTTAAATCGCCATTTAAGTATAAGTGTTCATTTGCTGAATTTTGGACAGTCAGCGAATGTGTGTACGTATGCTTATCCATATTAGATTAAACCTGTGGTTTGGTATATTTTATCTTGTCTCAAAAGTAAAAGCTTGATGATTCTTCCATTTTTCACCACATATGCAGTAACCTTATTTGGGAGATAAATGAACATATATATATTTTTGTTTTTATTCAAAAAACAAATGGTTTCCCGTCTGTAATTTCTAGCCAATGTCAAAGCTTTTAATAAAACTTCATAATTAGTGTTTGTATGAATTCTTCATTTCCAATGCAAACTTTGATTAGCGATAACTTGAAATCCACTTGTGCTCCAAATTTCATTTTTCTTTTAAAATAAAGCTCATGGATTTCTTCAAAATTATGTAATCATGTATTTATCTTCAAAATCTCGCCTTAATGGCTTAAATCGCCATTTAAGTCTAAGTGTTCATTTGGTGAAAGAGTTTGGGTTATTTCTTCAATTACTTGTTGCGTTATATTCTCTCTTTCATGATCTCAGGTTAAATCTTCGGTCGAAAAATGGAAAAGTAAATTCATATGAATATATAACTATTTTCCTTGAGATATCCTTCTCAGTAGCAAACAAATGGTTTCCCGTCTGTAATTTCTAGCCAATGTCAAAGCTTTTAATAAAACTTCATAATTAGTGATTGTATAAATTCTTCATTTCCAATGCAAACTTTGATTAGCGATAACTTGAAATCCACTTGTGCTCCAAATTTCATTTTTCTTTTAAAATAAAGCTCATGGAATTCTTCAAAAATTATGTAATCATGTATTTGTCTTCAAAATCTCGCCTTAATGGTTTAAATCGCCATTTAAGTATAAGTGTTCATTTGCTGAATTTTGGACAGTCAGCGAATGTGTGTACGTATGCTTATCCATATTAGATTAAACCTGTGGTTTGGTATATTTTATCTTGTCTCAAAAGTAAAAGCTTGATGATTCTTCCATTTTTCACCACATATGCAGTAACCTTATTTGGGAGATAAATGAACATATATATATTTTTGTTTTTATTAAAAAAACAAATGGTTTCCCGTCTGTAATTTTTAGCCAATGTCAAAGCTTTTAATAAAACTTCATAATTAGTGTTTGTATAAATTCTTCATTTCCAATGCAAACTTTGATTAGCGATAACTTGAAATCCACTTGTGCTCCAAATTTCATTTTTCTTTTAAAATAAAGCTCATGGAATTCTTCAAAAATTATGTAATCATGTATTTGTCTTCAAAATCTCGCCTTAATGGTTTAAATCGCCATTTAAGTATAAGTGTTCATTTGCTGAATTTTGGACAGTCAGCGAATGTGTGTACGTATGCTTATCCATATTAGATTAAACCTGTGGTTTGGTATATTTTATCTTGTCTCAAAAGTAAAAGCTTGATGATTCTTCCATTTTTCACCACATATGCAGTAACCTTATTTGGGAGATAAATGAACATATATATATTTTTGTTTTTATTCAAAAAACAAATGGTTTCCCGTCTGTAATTTCTAGCCAATGTCAAAGCTTTTAATAAAACTTCATAATTAGTGTTTGTATGAATTCTTCATTTCCAATGCAAACTTTGATTAGCGATAACTTGAAATCCACTTGTGCTCCAAATTTCATTTTTCTTTTAAAATAAAGCTCATGGATTTCTTCAAAATTATGTAATCATGTATTTATCTTCAAAATCTCGCCTTAATGGCTTAAATCGCCATTTAAGTCTAAGTGTTCATTTGGTGAAAGAGTTTGGGTTATTTCTTCAATTACTTGTTGCGTTATATTCTCTCTTTCATGATCTCAGGTTAAATCTTCGGTCGAAAAATGGAAAAGTAAATTCATATGAATATATAACTATTTTCCTTGAGATATCCTTCTCAGTAGCAAACAAATGGTTTCCCGTCTGTAATTTCTAGCCAATGTCAAAGCTTTTAATAAAACTTCATAATTAGTGATTGTATAAATTCTTCATTTCCAATGCAAACTTTGATTAGCGATAACTTGAAATCCACTTGTGCTCCAAATTTCATTTTTCTTTTAAAATAAAGCTCATGGAATTCTTCAAAAATTATGTAATCATGTATTTGTCTTCAAAATCTCGCCTTAATGGTTTAAATCGCCATTTAAGTATAAGTGTTCATTTGCTGAATTTTGGACAGTCAGCGAATGTGTGTACGTATGCTTATCCATATTAGATTAAACCTGTGGTTTGGTATATTTTATCTTGTCTCAAAAGTAAAAGCTTGATGATTCTTCCATTTTTCACCACATATGCAGTAACCTTATTTGGGAGATAAATGAACATATATATATTTTTGTTTTTATTCAAAAAACAAATGGTTTCCCGTCTGTAATTTCTAGCCAATGTCAAAGCTTTTAATAAAACTTCATAATTAGTGTTTGTATGAATTCTTCATTTCCAATGCAAACTTTGATTAGCGATAACTTGAAATCCACTTGTGCTCCAAATTTCATTTTTCTTTTAAAATAAAGCTCATGGATTTCTTCAAAATTATGTAATCATGTATTTATCTTCAAAATCTCGCCTTAATGGCTTAAATCGCCATTTAAGTCTAAGTGTTCATTTGGTGAAAGAGTTTGGGTTATTTCTTCAATTACTTGTTGCGTTATATTCTCTCTTTCATGATCTCAGGTTAAATCTTCGGTCGAAAAATGGAAAAGTAAATTCATATGAATATATAACTATTTTCCTTGAGATATCCTTCTCAGTAGCAAACAAATGGTTTCCCGTCTGTAATTTCTAGCCAATGTCAAAGCTTTTAATAAAACTTCATAATTAGTGATTGTATAAATTCTTCATTTCCAATGCAAACTTTGATTAGCGATAACTTGAAATCCACTTGTGCTCCAAATTTCATTTTTCTTTTAAAATAAAGCTCATGGAATTCTTCAAAAATTATGTAATCATGTATTTGTCTTCAAAATCTCGCCTTAATGGTTTAAATCGCCATTTAAGTATAAGTGTTCATTTGCTGAATTTTGGACAGTCAGCGAATGTGTGTACGTATGCTTATCCATATTAGATTAAACCTGTGGTTTGGTATATTTTATCTTGTCTCAAAAGTAAAAGCTTGATGATTCTTCCATTTTTCACCACATATGCAGTAACCTTATTTGGGAGATAAATGAACATATATATATTTTTGTTTTTATTAAAAAAACAAATGGTTTCCCGTCTGTAATTTTTAGCCAATGTCAAAGCTTTTAATAAAACTTCATAATTAGTGTTTGTATAAATTCTTCATTTCCAATGCAAACTTTGATTAGCGATAACTTGAAATCCACTTGTGCTCCAAATTTCATTTTTCTTTTAAAATAAAGCTCATGGAATTCTTCAAAAATTATGTAATCATGTATTTGTCTTCAAAATCTCGCCTTAATGGTTTAAATCGCCATTTAAGTATAAGTGTTCATTTGCTGAATTTTGGACAGTCAGCGAATGTGTGTACGTATGCTTATCCATATTAGATTAAACCTGTGGTTTGGTATATTTTATCTTGTCTCAAAAGTAAAAGCTTGATGATTCTTCCATTTTTCACCACATATGCAGTAACCTTATTTGGGAGATAAATGAACATATATATATTTTTGTTTTTATTCAAAAAACAAATGGTTTCCCGTCTGTAATTTCTAGCCAATGTCAAAGCTTTTAATAAAACTTCATAATTAGTGTTTGTATGAATTCTTCATTTCCAATGCAAACTTTGATTAGCGATAACTTGAAATCCACTTGTGCTCCAAATTTCATTTTTCTTTTAAAATAAAGCTCATGGATTTCTTCAAAAATTATGTAATCATGTATTTATCTTCAAAATCTCGCCTTAATGGCTTAAATCGCCATTTAAGTCTAAGTGTTCATTTGGTGAAAGAGTTTGGGTTATTTCTTCAATTACTTGTTGCGTTATATTCTCTCTTTCATGATCTCAGGTTAAATCTTCGGTCGAAAAATGGAAAAGTAAATTCATATGAATATATAACTATTTTCCTTGAGATATCCTTCTCAGTAGCAAACAAATGGTTTCCCGTCTGTAATTTCTAGCCAATGTCAAAGCTTTTAATAAAACTTCATAATTAGTGTTTGTATAAATTCTTCATTTCCAATGCAAACTTTGATTAGCGATAACTTGAAATCCACTTGTGCTCCAAATTTCATTTTTCTTTTAAAATAAAGCTCATGGAATTCTTCAAAAATTATGTAATCATGTATTTGTCTTCAAAATCTCGCCTTAATGGTTTAAATCGCCATTTAAGTATAAGTGTTCATTTGCTGAATTTTGGACAGTCAGCGAATGTGTGTACGTATGCTTATCCATATTAGATTAAACCTGTGGTTTGGTATATTTTATCTTGTCTCAAAAGTAAAAGCTTGATGATTCTTCCATTTTTCACCACATATGCAGTAACCTTATTTGGGAGATAAATGAACATATATATATTTTTGTTTTTATTCAAAAAACAAATGGTTTCCCGTCTGTAATTTTTAGCCAATGTCAAAGCTTTTAATAAAACTTCATAATTAGTGTTTGTATAAATTCTTCATTTCCAATGCAAACTTTGATTAGCGATAACTTGAAATCCACTTGTGCTCCAAATTTCATTTTTCTTTTAAAATAAAGCTCATGGAATTCTTCAAAAATTATGTAATCATGTATTTGTCTTCAAAATCTCGCCTTAATGGTTTAAATCGCCATTTAAGTATAAGTGTTCATTTGCTGAATTTTGGACAGTCAGCGAATGTGTGTACGTATGCTTATCCATATTAGATTAAACCTGTGGTTTGGTATATTTTATCTTGTCTCAAAAGTAAAAGCTTGATGATTCTTCCATTTTTCACCACATATGCAGTAACCTTATTTGGGAGATAAATGAACATATATATATTTTTGTTTTTATTCAAAAAACAAATGGTTTCCCGTCTGTAATTTCTAGCCAATGTCAAAGCTTTTAATAAAACTTCATAATTAGTGTTTGTATGAATTCTTCATTTCCAATGCAAACTTTGATTAGCGATAACTTGAAATCCACTTGTGCTCCAAATTTCATTTTTCTTTTAAAATAAAGCTCATGGATTTCTTCAAAATTATGTAATCATGTATTTATCTTCAAAATCTCGCCTTAATGGCTTAAATCGCCATTTAAGTCTAAGTGTTCATTTGGTGAAAGAGTTTGGGTTATTTCTTCAATTACTTGTTGCGTTATATTCTCTCTTTCATGATCTCAGGTTAAATCTTCGGTCGAAAAATGGAAAAGTAAATTCATATGAATATATAACTATTTTCCTTGAGATATCCTTCTCAGTAGCAAACAAATGGTTTCCCGTCTGTAATTTCTAGCCAATGTCAAAGCTTTTAATAAAACTTCATAATTAGTGTTTGTATAAATTCTTCATTTCCAATGCAAACTTTGATTAGCGATAACTTGAAATCCACTTGTGCTCCAAATTTCATTTTTCTTTTAAAATAAAGCTCATGGAATTCTTCAAAAATTATGTAATCATGTATTTGTCTTCAAAATCTCGCCTTAATGGTTTAAATCGCCATTTAAGTATAAGTGTTCATTTGCTGAATTTTGGACAGTCAGCGAATGTGTGTACGTATGCTTATCCATATTAGATTAAACCTGTGGTTTGGTATATTTTATCTTGTCTCAAAAGTAAAAGCTTGATGATTCTTCCATTTTTCACCACATATGCAGTAACCTTATTTGGGAGATAAATGAACATATATATATTTTTGTTTTTATTAAAAAAACAAATGGTTTCCCGTCTGTAATTTTTAGCCAATGTCAAAGCTTTTAATAAAACTTCATAATTAGTGTTTGTATAAATTCTTCATTTCCAATGCAAACTTTGATTAGCGATAACTTGAAATCCACTTGTGCTCCAAATTTCATTTTTCTTTTAAAATAAAGCTCATGGAATTCTTCAAAAATTATGTAATCATGTATTTGTCTTCAAAATCTCGCCTTAATGGTTTAAATCGCCATTTAAGTATAAGTGTTCATTTGCTGAATTTTGGACAGTCAGCGAATGTGTGTACGTATGCTTATCCATATTAGATTAAACCTGTGGTTTGGTATATTTTATCTTGTCTCAAAAGTAAAAGCTTGATGATTCTTCCATTTTTCACCACATATGCAGTAACCTTATTTGGGAGATAAATGAACATATATATATTTTTGTTTTTATTCAAAAAACAAATGGTTTCCCGTCTGTAATTTCTAGCCAATGTCAAAGCTTTTAATAAAACTTCATAATTAGTGTTTGTATGAATTCTTAATTTCCAATGCAAACTTTGATTAGCGATAACTTGAAATCCACTTGTGCTCCAAATTTCATTTTTCTTTTAAAATAAAGCTCATGGATTTCTTCAAAAATTATGTAATCATGTATTTATCTTCAAAATCTCGCCTTAATGGCTTAAATCGCCATTTAAGTCTAAGTGTTCATTTGGTGAAAGAGTTTGGGTTATTTCTTCAATTACTTGTTGCGTTATATTCTCTCTTTCATGATCTCAGGTTAAATCTTCGGTCGAAAAATGGTAAAGTAAATTCATATGAATATATAACTATTTTCCTTGAGATATCCTTCTCAGTAGCAAACAAATGGTTTCCCGTCTGTAATTTCTAGCCAATGTCAAAGCTTTTAATAAAACTTCATAATTAGTGTTTGTATAAATTCTTCATTTCCAATGCAAACTTTGATTAGCGATAACTTGAAATCCACTTGTGCTCCAAATTTCATTTTTCTTTTAAAATAAAGCTCATGGAATTCTTCAAAAATTATGTAATCATGTATTTGTCTTCAAAATCTCGCCTTAATGGTTTAAATCGCCATTTAAGTATAAGTGTTCATTTGCTGAATTTTGGACAGTCAGCGAATGTGTGTACGTATGCTTATCCATATTAGATTAAACCTGTGGTTTGGTATATTTTATCTTGTCTCAAAAGTAAAAGCTTGATGATTCTTCCATTTTTCACCACATATGCAGTAACCTTATTTGGGAGATAAATGAACATATATATATTTTTGTTTTTATTCAAAAAACAAATGGTTTCCCGTCTGTAATTTTTAGCCAATGTCAAAGCTTTTAATAAAACTTCATAATTAGTGTTTGTATAAATTCTTCATTTCCAATGCAAACTTTGATTAGCGATAACTTGAAATCCACTTGTGCTCCAAATTTCATTTTTCTTTTAAAATAAAGCTCATGGAATTCTTCAAAAATTATGTAATCATGTATTTGTCTTCAAAATCTCGCCTTAATGGTTTAAATCGCCATTTAAGTATAAGTGTTCATTTGCTGAATTTTGGACAGTCAGCGAATGTGTGTACGTATGCTTATCCATATTAGATTAAACCTGTGGTTTGGTATATTTTATCTTGTCTCAAAAGTAAAAGCTTGATGATTCTTCCATTTTTCACCACATATGCAGTAACCTTATTTGGGAGATAAATGAACATATATATATTTTTGTTTTTATTCAAAAAACAAATGGTTTCCCGTCTGTAATTTTTAGCCAATGTCAAAGCTTTTAATAAAACTTCATAATTAGTGTTTGTATAAATTCTTCATTTCCAATGCAAACTTTGATTAGCGATAACTTGAAATCCACTTGTGCTCCAAATTTCATTTTTCTTTTAAAATAAAGCTCATGGAATTCTTCAAAAATTATGTAATCATGTATTTGTCTTCAAAATCTCGCCTTAATGGTTTAAATCGCCATTTAAGTATAAGTGTTCATTTGCTGAATTTTGGACAGTCAGCGAATGTGTGTACGTATGCTTATCCATATTAGATTAAACCTGTGGTTTGGTATATTTTATCTTGTCTCAAAAGTAAGAGCTTGATGATTCTTCCATTTTTCACCACATATGCAGTAACCTTATTTGGGAGATAAATGAACATATATATATTTTTGTTTTTATTCAAAAAACAAATGGTTTCCCGTCTGTAATTTTTTGCCAATGTCAAAGCTTTTAATAAAACTTCATAATTAGTGTTTGTATGAATTCTTCATTTCCAATGCAAACTTTGATTAGCGATAACTTGAAATCCACTTGTGCTCCAAATTTCATTTTTCTTTTAAAATAAAGCTCATGGATTTCTTCAAAAATTATGTAATCATGTATTTATCTTCAAAATCTCGCCTTAATGGCTTAAATCGCCATTTAAGTCTAAGTGTTCATTTGGTGAAAGAGTTTGGGTTATTTCTTCAATTACTTGTTGCGTTATATTCTCTCTTTCATGATCTCAGGTTAAATCTTCGGTCGAAAAATGGAAAAGTAAATTCATATGAATATATAACTATTTTCCTTGAGATATCCTTCTCAGTAGCAAACAAATGGTTTCCCGTCTGTAATTTCTAGCCAATGTCAAAGCTTTTAATAAAACTTCATAATTAGTGTTTGTATAAATTCTTCATTTCCAATGCAAACTTTGATTAGCGATAACTTGAAATCCACTTGTGCTCCAAATTTCATTTTTCTTTTAAAATAAAGCTCATGGAATTCTTCAAAAATTATGTAATCATGTATTTGTCTTCAAAATCTCGCCTTAATGGTTTAAATCGCCATTTAAGTATAAGTGTTCATTTGCTGAATTTTGGACAGTCAGCGAATGTGTGTACGTATGCTTATCCATATTAGATTAAACCTGTGGTTTGGTATATTTTATCTTGTCTCAAAAGTAAAAGCTTGATGATTCTTCCATTTTTCACCACATATGCAGTAACCTTATTTGGGAGATAAATGAACATATATATATTTTTGTTTTTATTCAAAAAACAAATGGTTTCCCGTCTGTAATTTTTAGCCAATGTCAAAGCTTTTAATAAAACTTCATAATTAGTGTTTGTATAAATTCTTCATTTCCAATGCAAACTTTGATTAGCGATAACTTGAAATCCACTTGTGCTCCAAATTTCATTTTTCTTTTAAAATAAAGCTCATGGAATTCTTCAAAAATTATGTAATCATGTATTTGTCTTCAAAATCTCGCCTTAATGGTTTAAATCGCCATTTAAGTATAAGTGTTCATTTGCTGAATTTTGGACAGTCAGCGAATGTGTGTACGTATGCTTATCCATATTAGATTAAACCTGTGGTTTGGTATATTTTATCTTGTCTCAAAAGTAAAAGCTTGATGATTCTTCCATTTTTCACCACATATGCAGTAACCTTATTTGGGAGATAAATGAACATATATATATTTTTGTTTTTATTAAAAAAACAAATGGTTTCCCGTCTGTAATTTTTAGCCAATGTCAAAGCTTTTAATAAAACTTCATAATTAGTGTTTGTATAAATTCTTCATTTCCAATGCAAACTTTGATTAGCGATAACTTGAAATCCACTTGTGCTCCAAATTTCATTTTTCTTTTAAAATAAAGCTCATGGAATTCTTCAAAAATTATGTAATCATGTATTTGTCTTCAAAATCTCGCCTTAATGGTTTAAATCGCCATTTAAGTATAAGTGTTCATTTGCTGAATTTTGGACAGTCAGCGAATGTGTGTACGTATGCTTATCCATATTAGATTAAACCTGTGGTTTGGTATATTTTATCTTGTCTCAAAAGTAAAAGCTTGATGATTCTTCCATTTTTCACCACATATGCAGTAACCTTATTTGGGAGATAAATGAACATATATATATTTTTGTTTTTATTCAAAAAACAAATGGTTTCCCGTCTGTAATTTCTAGCCAATGTCAAAGCTTTTAATAAAACTTCATAATTAGTGTTTGTATGAATTCTTAATTTCCAATGCAAACTTTGATTAGCGATAACTTGAAATCCACTTGTGCTCCAAATTTCATTTTTCTTTTAAAATAAAGCTCATGGATTTCTTCAAAAATTATGTAATCATGTATTTATCTTCAAAATCTCGCCTTAATGGCTTAAATCGCCATTTAAGTCTAAGTGTTCATTTGGTGAAAGAGTTTGGGTTATTTCTTCAATTACTTGTTGCGTTATATTCTCTCTTTCATGATCTCAGGTTAAATCTTCGGTCGAAAAATGGTAAAGTAAATTCATATGAATATATAACTATTTTCCTTGAGATATCCTTCTCAGTAGCAAACAAATGGTTTCCCGTCTGTAATTTCTAGCCAATGTCAAAGCTTTTAATAAAACTTCATAATTAGTGTTTGTATAAATTCTTCATTTCCAATGCAAACTTTGATTAGCGATAACTTGAAATCCACTTGTGCTCCAAATTTCATTTTTCTTTTAAAATAAAGCTCATGGAATTCTTCAAAAATTATGTAATCATGTATTTGTCTTCAAAATCTCGCCTTAATGGTTTAAATCGCCATTTAAGTATAAGTGTTCATTTGCTGAATTTTGGACAGTCAGCGAATGTGTGTACGTATGCTTATCCATATTAGATTAAACCTGTGGTTTGGTATATTTTATCTTGTCTCAAAAGTAAAAGCTTGATGATTCTTCCATTTTTCACCACATATGCAGTAACCTTATTTGGGAGATAAATGAACATATATATATTTTTGTTTTTATTCAAAAAACAAATGGTTTCCCGTCTGTAATTTTTAGCCAATGTCAAAGCTTTTAATAAAACTTCATAATTAGTGTTTGTATAAATTCTTCATTTCCAATGCAAACTTTGATTAGCGATAACTTGAAATCCACTTGTGCTCCAAATTTCATTTTTCTTTTAAAATAAAGCTCATGGAATTCTTCAAAAATTATGTAATCATGTATTTGTCTTCAAAATCTCGCCTTAATGGTTTAAATCGCCATTTAAGTATAAGTGTTCATTTGCTGAATTTTGGACAGTCAGCGAATGTGTGTACGTATGCTTATCCATATTAGATTAAACCTGTGGTTTGGTATATTTTATCTTGTCTCAAAAGTAAAAGCTTGATGATTCTTCCATTTTTCACCACATATGCAGTAACCTTATTTGGGAGATAAATGAACATATATATATTTTTGTTTTTATTCAAAAAACAAATGGTTTCCCGTCTGTAATTTTTAGCCAATGTCAAAGCTTTTAATAAAACTTCATAATTAGTGTTTGTATAAATTCTTCATTTCCAATGCAAACTTTGATTAGCGATAACTTGAAATCCACTTGTGCTCCAAATTTCATTTTTCTTTTAAAATAAAGCTCATGGAATTCTTCAAAAATTATGTAATCATGTATTTGTCTTCAAAATCTCGCCTTAATGGTTTAAATCGCCATTTAAGTATAAGTGTTCATTTGCTGAATTTTGGACAGTCAGCGAATGTGTGTACGTATGCTTATCCATATTAGATTAAACCTGTGGTTTGGTATATTTTATCTTGTCTCAAAAGTAAGAGCTTGATGATTCTTCCATTTTTCACCACATATGCAGTAACCTTATTTGGGAGATAAATGAACATATATATATTTTTGTTTTTATTCAAAAAACAAATGGTTTCCCGTCTGTAATTTTTTGCCAATGTCAAAGCTTTTAATAAAACTTCATAATTAGTGTTTGTATGAATTCTTCATTTCCAATGCAAACTTTGATTAGCGATAACTTGAAATCCACTTGTGCTCCAAATTTCATTTTTCTTTTAAAATAAAGCTCATGGATTTCTTCAAAAATTATGTAATCATGTATTTATCTTCAAAATCTCGCCTTAATGGCTTAAATCGCCATTTAAGTCTAAGTGTTCATTTGGTGAAAGAGTTTGGGTTATTTCTTCAATTACTTGTTGCGTTATATTCTCTCTTTCATGATCTCAGGTTAAATCTTCGGTCGAAAAATGGAAAAGTAAATTCATATGAATATATAACTATTTTCCTTGAGATATCCTTCTCAGTAGCAAACAAATGGTTTCCCGTCTGTAATTTCTAGCCAATGTCAAAGCTTTTAATAAAACTTCATAATTAGTGTTTGTATAAATTCTTCATTTCCAATGCAAACTTTGATTAGCGATAACTTGAAATCCACTTGTGCTCCAAATTTCATTTTTCTTTTAAAATAAAGCTCATGGAATTCTTCAAAAATTATGTAATCATGTATTTGTCTTCAAAATCTCGCCTTAATGGTTTAAATCGCCATTTAAGTATAAGTGTTCATTTGCTGAATTTTGGACAGTCAGCGAATGTGTGTACGTATGCTTATCCATATTAGATTAAACCTGTGGTTTGGTATATTTTATCTTGTCTCAAAAGTAAAAGCTTGATGATTCTTCCATTTTTCACCACATATGCAGTAACCTTATTTGGGAGATAAATGAACATATATATATTTTTGTTTTTATTCAAAAAACAAATGGTTTCCCGTCTGTAATTTTTAGCCAATGTCAAAGCTTTTAATAAAACTTCATAATTAGTGTTTGTATAAATTCTTCATTTCCAATGCAAACTTTGATTAGCGATAACTTGAAATCCACTTGTGCTCCAAATTTCATTTTTCTTTTAAAATAAAGCTCATGGAATTCTTCAAAAATTATGTAATCATGTATTTGTCTTCAAAATCTCGCCTTAATGGTTTAAATCGCCATTTAAGTATAAGTGTTCATTTGCTGAATTTTGGACAGTCAGCGAATGTGTGTACGTATGCTTATCCATATTAGATTAAACCTGTGGTTTGGTATATTTTATCTTGTCTCAAAAGTAAAAGCTTGATGATTCTTCCATTTTTCACCACATATGCAGTAACCTTATTTGGGAGATAAATGAACATATATATATTTTTGTTTTTATTCAAAAAACAAATGGTTTCCCGTCTGTAATTTCTAGCCAATGTCAAAGCTTTTAATAAAACTTCATAATTAGTGTTTGTATGAATTCTTCATTTCCAATGCAAACTTTGATTAGCGATAACTTGAAATCCACTTGTGCTCCAAATTTCATTTTTCTTTTAAAATAAAGCTCATGGATTTCTTCAAAATTATGTAATCATGTATTTATCTTCAAAATCTCGCCTTAATGGCTTAAATCGCCATTTAAGTCTAAGTGTTCATTTGGTGAAAGAGTTTGGGTTATTTCTTCAATTACTTGTTGCGTTATATTCTCTCTTTCATGATCTCAGGTTAAATCTTCGGTCGAAAAATGGAAAAGTAAATTCATATGAATATATAACTATTTTCCTTGAGATATCCTTCTCAGTAGCAAACAAATGGTTTCCCGTCTGTAATTTCTAGCCAATGTCAAAGCTTTTAATAAAACTTCATAATTAGTGTTTGTATAAATTCTTCATTTCCAATGCAAACTTTGATTAGCGATAACTTGAAATCCACTTGTGCTCCAAATTTCATTTTTCTTTTAAAATAAAGCTCATGGAATTCTTCAAAAATTATGTAATCATGTATTTGTCTTCAAAATCTCGCCTTAATGGTTTAAATCGCCATTTAAGTATAAGTGTTCATTTGCTGAATTTTGGACAGTCAGCGAATGTGTGTACGTATGCTTATCCATATTAGATTAAACCTGTGGTTTGGTATATTTTATCTTGTCTCAAAAGTAAAAGCTTGATGATTCTTCCATTTTTCACCACATATGCAGTAACCTTATTTGGGAGATAAATGAACATATATATATTTTTGTTTTTATTCAAAAAACAAATGGTTTCCCGTCTGTAATTTTTAGCCAATGTCAAAGCTTTTAATAAAACTTCATAATTAGTGTTTGTATAAATTCTTCATTTCCAATGCAAACTTTGATTAGCGATAACTTGAAATCCACTTGTGCTCCAAATTTCATTTTTCTTTTAAAATAAAGCTCATGGAATTCTTCAAAAATTATGTAATCATGTATTTGTCTTCAAAATCTCGCCTTAATGGTTTAAATCGCCATTTAAGTATAAGTGTTCATTTGCTGAATTTTGGACAGTCAGCGAATGTGTGTACGTATGCTTATCCATATTAGATTAAACCTGTGGTTTGGTATATTTTATCTTGTCTCAAAAGTAAAAGCTTGATGATTCTTCCATTTTTCACCACATATGCAGTAACCTTATTTGGGAGATAAATGAACATATATATATTTTTGTTTTTATTCAAAAAACAAATGGTTTCCCGTCTGTAATTTCTAGCCAATGTCAAAGCTTTTAATAAAACTTCATAATTAGTGTTTGTATGAATTCTTCATTTCCAATGCAAACTTTGATTAGCGATAACTTGAAATCCACTTGTGCTCCAAATTTCATTTTTCTTTTAAAATAAAGCTCATGGATTTCTTCAAAATTATGTAATCATGTATTTATCTTCAAAATCTCGCCTTAATGGCTTAAATCGCCATTTAAGTCTAAGTGTTCATTTGGTGAAAGAGTTTGGGTTATTTCTTCAATTACTTGTTGCGTTATATTCTCTCTTTCATGATCTCAGGTTAAATCTTCGGTCGAAAAATGGAAAAGTAAATTCATATGAATATATAACTATTTTCCTTGAGATATCCTTCTCAGTAGCAAACAAATGGTTTCCCGTCTGTAATTTCTAGCCAATGTCAAAGCTTTTAATAAAACTTCATAATTAGTGTTTGTATAAATTCTTCATTTCCAATGCAAACTTTGATTAGCGATAACTTGAAATCCACTTGTGCTCCAAATTTCATTTTTCTTTTAAAATAAAGCTCATGGAATTCTTCAAAAATTATGTAATCATGTATTTGTCTTCAAAATCTCGCCTTAATGGTTTAAATCGCCATTTAAGTATAAGTGTTCATTTGCTGAATTTTGGACAGTCAGCGAATGTGTGTACGTATGCTTATCCATATTAGATTAAACCTGTGGTTTGGTATATTTTATCTTGTCTCAAAAGTAAAAGCTTGATGATTCTTCCATTTTTCACCACATATGCAGTAACCTTATTTGGGAGATAAATGAACATATATATATTTTTGTTTTTATTCAAAAAACAAATGGTTTCCCGTCTGTAATTTTTAGCCAATGTCAAAGCTTTTAATAAAACTTCATAATTAGTGTTTGTATAAATTCTTCATTTCCAATGCAAACTTTGATTAGCGATAACTTGAAATCCACTTGTGCTCCAAATTTCATTTTTCTTTTAAAATAAAGCTCATGGAATTCTTCAAAAATTATGTAATCATGTATTTGTCTTCAAAATCTCGCCTTAATGGTTTAAATCGCCATTTAAGTATAAGTGTTCATTTGCTGAATTTTGGACAGTCAGCGAATGTGTGTACGTATGCTTATCCATATTAGATTAAACCTGTGGTTTGGTATATTTTATCTTGTCTCAAAAGTAAAAGCTTGATGATTCTTCCATTTTTCACCACATATGCAGTAACCTTATTTGGGAGATAAATGAACATATATATATTTTTGTTTTTATTCAAAAAACAAATGGTTTCCCGTCTGTAATTTCTAGCCAATGTCAAAGCTTTTAATAAAACTTCATAATTAGTGTTTGTATGAATTCTTCATTTCCAATGCAAACTTTGATTAGCGATAACTTGAAATCCACTTGTGCTCCAAATTTCATTTTTCTTTTAAAATAAAGCTCATGGATTTCTTCAAAAATTATGTAATCATGTATTTATCTTCAAAATCTCGCCTTAATGGCTTAAATCGCCATTTAAGTCTAAGTGTTCATTTGGTGAAAGAGTTTGGGTTATTTCTTCAATTACTTGTTGCGTTATATTCTCTCTTTCATGATCTCAGGTTAAATCTTCGGTCGAAAAATGGAAAAGTAAATTCATATGAATATATAACTATTTTCCTTGAGATATCCTTCTCAGTAGCAAACAAATGGTTTCCCGTCTGTAATTTCTAGCCAATGTCAAAGCTTTTAATAAAACTTCATAATTAGTGTTTGTATAAATTCTTCATTTCCAATGCAAACTTTGATTAGCGATAACTTGAAATCCACTTGTGCTCCAAATTTCATTTTTCTTTTAAAATAAAGCTCATGGAATTCTTCAAAAATTATGTAATCATGTATTTGTCTTCAAAATCTCGCCTTAATGGTTTAAATCGCCATTTAAGTATAAGTGTTCATTTGCTGAATTTTGGACAGTCAGCGAATGTGTGTACGTATGCTTATCCATATTAGATTAAACCTGTGGTTTGGTATATTTTATCTTGTCTCAAAAGTAAAAGCTTGATGATTCTTCCATTTTTCACCACATATGCAGTAACCTTATTTGGGAGATAAATGAACATATATATATTTTTGTTTTTATTCAAAAAACAAATGGTTTCCCGTCTGTAATTTCTAGCCAATGTCAAAGCTTTTAATAAAACTTCATAATTAGTGTTTGTATGAATTCTTCATTTCCAATGCAAACTTTGATTAGCGATAACTTGAAATCCACTTGTGCTCCAAATTTCATTTTTCTTTTAAAATAAAGCTCATGGATTTCTTCAAAAATTATGTAATCATGTATTTATCTTCAAAATCTCGCCTTAATGGCTTAAATCGCCATTTAAGTCTAAGTGTTCATTTGGTGAAAGAGTTTGGGTTATTTCTTCAATTACTTGTTGCGTTATATTCTCTCTTTCATGATCTCAGGTTAAATCTTCGGTCGAAAAATGGTAAAGTAAATTCATATGAATATATAACTATTTTCCTTGAGATATCCTTCTCAGTAGCAAACAAATGGTTTCCCGTCTGTAATTTCTAGCCAATGTCAAAGCTTTTAATAAAACTTCATAATTAGTGTTTGTATAAATTCTTCATTTCCAATGCAAACTTTGATTAGCGATAACTTGAAATCCACTTGTGCTCCAAATTTCATTTTTCTTTTAAAATAAAGCTCATGGAATTCTTCAAAAATTATGTAATCATGTATTTGTCTTCAAAATCTCGCCTTAATGGTTTAAATCGCCATTTAAGTATAAGTGTTCATTTGCTGAATTTTGGACAGTCAGCGAATGTGTGTACGTATGCTTATCCATATTAGATTAAACCTGTGGTTTGGTATATTTTATCTTGTCTCAAAAGTAAAAGCTTGATGATTCTTCCATTTTTCACCACATATGCAGTAACCTTATTTGGGAGATAAATGAACATATATATATTTTTGTTTTTATTCAAAAAACAAATGGTTTCCCGTCTGTAATTTTTAGCCAATGTCAAAGCTTTTAATAAAACTTCATAATTAGTGTTTGTATAAATTCTTCATTTCCAATGCAAACTTTGATTAGCGATAACTTGAAATCCACTTGTGCTCCAAATTTCATTTTTCTTTTAAAATAAAGCTCATGGAATTCTTCAAAAATTATGTAATCATGTATTTGTCTTCAAAATCTCGCCTTAATGGTTTAAATCGCCATTTAAGTATAAGTGTTCATTTGCTGAATTTTGGACAGTCAGCGAATGTGTGTACGTATGCTTATCCATATTAGATTAAACCTGTGGTTTGGTATATTTTATCTTGTCTCAAAAGTAAAAGCTTGATGATTCTTCCATTTTTCACCACATATGCAGTAACCTTATTTGGGAGATAAATGAACATATATATATTTTTGTTTTTATTCAAAAAACAAATGGTTTCCCGTCTGTAATTTCTAGCCAATGTCAAAGCTTTTAATAAAACTTCATAATTAGTGTTTGTATAAATTCTTCATTTCCAATGCAAACTTTGATTAGCGATAACTTGAAATCCACTTGTGCTCCAAATTTCATTTTTCTTTTAAAATAAAGCTCATGGAATTCTTCAAAAATTATGTAATCATGTATTTGTCTTCAAAATCTCGCCTTAATGGTTTAAATCGCCATTTAAGTATAAGTGTTCATTTGCTGAATTTTGGACAGTCAGCGAATGTGTGTACGTATGCTTATCCATATTAGATTAAACCTGTGGTTTGGTATATTTTATCTTGTCTCAAAAGTAAAAGCTTGATGATTCTTCCATTTTTCACCACATATGCAGTAACCTTATTTGGGAGATAAATGAACATATATATATTTTTGTTTTTATTCAAAAAACAAATGGTTTCCCGTCTGTAATTTCTAGCCAATGTCAAAGCTTTTAATAAAACTTCATAATTAGTGTTTGTATGAATTCTTCATTTCCAATGCAAACTTTGATTAGCGATAACTTGAAATCCACTTGTGCTCCAAATTTCATTTTTCTTTTAAAATAAAGCTCATGGATTTCTTCAAAATTATGTAATCATGTATTTATCTTCAAAATCTCGCCTTAATGGCTTAAATCGCCATTTAAGTCTAAGTGTTCATTTGGTGAAAGAGTTTGGGTTATTTCTTCAATTACTTGTTGCGTTATATTCTCTCTTTCATGATCTCAGGTTAAATCTTCGGTCGAAAAATGGAAAAGTAAATTCATATGAATATATAACTATTTTCCTTGAGATATCCTTCTCAGTAGCAAACAAATGGTTTCCCGTCTGTAATTTCTAGCCAATGTCAAAGCTTTTAATAAAACTTCATAATTAGTGTTTGTATAAATTCTTCATTTCCAATGCAAACTTTGATTAGCGATAACTTGAAATCCACTTGTGCTCCAAATTTCATTTTTCTTTTAAAATAAAGCTCATGGAATTCTTCAAAAATTATGTAATCATGTATTTGTCTTCAAAATCTCGCCTTAATGGTTTAAATCGCCATTTAAGTATAAGTGTTCATTTGCTGAATTTTGGACAGTCAGCGAATGTGTGTACGTATGCTTATCCATATTAGATTAAACCTGTGGTTTGGTATATTTTATCTTGTCTCAAAAGTAAAAGCTTGATGATTCTTCCATTTTTCACCACATATGCAGTAACCTTATTTGGGAGATAAATGAACATATATATATTTTTGTTTTTATTCAAAAAACAAATGGTTTCCCGTCTGTAATTTTTAGCCAATGTCAAAGCTTTTAATAAAACTTCATAATTAGTGTTTGTATAAATTCTTCATTTCCAATGCAAACTTTGATTAGCGATAACTTGAAATCCACTTGTGCTCCAAATTTCATTTTTCTTTTAAAATAAAGCTCATGGAATTCTTCAAAAATTATGTAATCATGTATTTGTCTTCAAAATCTCGCCTTAATGGTTTAAATCGCCATTTAAGTATAAGTGTTCATTTGCTGAATTTTGGACAGTCAGCGAATGTGTGTACGTATGCTTATCCATATTAGATTAAACCTGTGGTTTGGTATATTTTATCTTGTCTCAAAAGTAAAAGCTTGATGATTCTTCCATTTTTCACCACATATGCAGTAACCTTATTTGGGAGATAAATGAACATATATATATTTTTGTTTTTATTCAAAAAACAAATGGTTTCCCGTCTGTAATTTCTAGCCAATGTCAAAGCTTTTAATAAAACTTCATAATTAGTGTTTGTATGAATTCTTCATTTCCAATGCAAACTTTGATTAGCGATAACTTGAAATCCACTTGTGCTCCAAATTTCATTTTTCTTTTAAAATAAAGCTCATGGATTTCTTCAAAATTATGTAATCATGTATTTATCTTCAAAATCTCGCCTTAATGGCTTAAATCGCCATTTAAGTCTAAGTGTTCATTTGGTGAAAGAGTTTGGGTTATTTCTTCAATTACTTGTTGCGTTATATTCTCTCTTTCATGATCTCAGGTTAAATCTTCGGTCGAAAAATGGAAAAGTAAATTCATATGAATATATAACTATTTTCCTTGAGATATCCTTCTCAGTAGCAAACAAATGGTTTCCCGTCTGTAATTTCTAGCCAATGTCAAAGCTTTTAATAAAACTTCATAATTAGTGTTTGTATAAATTCTTCATTTCCAATGCAAACTTTGATTAGCGATAACTTGAAATCCACTTGTGCTCCAAATTTCATTTTTCTTTTAAAATAAAGCTCATGGAATTCTTCAAAAATTATGTAATCATGTATTTGTCTTCAAAATCTCGCCTTAATGGTTTAAATCGCCATTTAAGTATAAGTGTTCATTTGCTGAATTTTGGACAGTCAGCGAATGTGTGTACGTATGCTTATCCATATTAGATTAAACCTGTGGTTTGGTATATTTTATCTTGTCTCAAAAGTAAAAGCTTGATGATTCTTCCATTTTTCACCACATATGCAGTAACCTTATTTGGGAGATAAATGAACATATATATATTTTTGTTTTTATTCAAAAAACAAATGGTTTCCCGTCTGTAATTTTTAGCCAATGTCAAAGCTTTTAATAAAACTTCATAATTAGTGTTTGTATAAATTCTTCATTTCCAATGCAAACTTTGATTAGCGATAACTTGAAATCCACTTGTGCTCCAAATTTCATTTTTCTTTTAAAATAAAGCTCATGGAATTCTTCAAAAATTATGTAATCATGTATTTGTCTTCAAAATCTCGCCTTAATGGTTTAAATCGCCATTTAAGTATAAGTGTTCATTTGCTGAATTTTGGACAGTCAGCGAATGTGTGTACGTATGCTTATCCATATTAGATTAAACCTGTGGTTTGGTATATTTTATCTTGTCTCAAAAGTAAAAGCTTGATGATTCTTCCATTTTTCACCACATATGCAGTAACCTTATTTGGGAGATAAATGAACATATATATATTTTTGTTTTTATTCAAAAAACAAATGGTTTCCCGTCTGTAATTTCTAGCCAATGTCAAAGCTTTTAATAAAACTTCATAATTAGTGTTTGTATGAATTCTTCATTTCCAATGCAAACTTTGATTAGCGATAACTTGAAATCCACTTGTGCTCCAAATTTCATTTTTCTTTTAAAATAAAGCTCATGGATTTCTTCAAAAATTATGTAATCATGTATTTATCTTCAAAATCTCGCCTTAATGGCTTAAATCGCCATTTAAGTCTAAGTGTTCATTTGGTGAAAGAGTTTGGGTTATTTCTTCAATTACTTGTTGCGTTATATTCTCTCTTTCATGATCTCAGGTTAAATCTTCGGTCGAAAAATGGAAAAGTAAATTCATATGAATATATAACTATTTTCCTTGAGATATCCTTCTCAGTAGCAAACAAATGGTTTCCCGTCTGTAATTTCTAGCCAATGTCAAAGCTTTTAATAAAACTTCATAATTAGTGTTTGTATAAATTCTTCATTTCCAATGCAAACTTTGATTAGCGATAACTTGAAATCCACTTGTGCTCCAAATTTCATTTTTCTTTTAAAATAAAGCTCATGGAATTCTTCAAAAATTATGTAATCATGTATTTGTCTTCAAAATCTCGCCTTAATGGTTTAAATCGCCATTTAAGTATAAGTGTTCATTTGCTGAATTTTGGACAGTCAGCGAATGTGTGTACGTATGCTTATCCATATTAGATTAAACCTGTGGTTTGGTATATTTTATCTTGTCTCAAAAGTAAAAGCTTGATGATTCTTCCATTTTTCACCACATATGCAGTAACCTTATTTGGGAGATAAATGAACATATATATATTTTTGTTTTTATTCAAAAAACAAATGGTTTCCCGTCTGTAATTTTTAGCCAATGTCAAAGCTTTTAATAAAACTTCATAATTAGTGTTTGTATAAATTCTTCATTTCCAATGCAAACTTTGATTAGCGATAACTTGAAATCCACTTGTGCTCCAAATTTCATTTTTCTTTTAAAATAAAGCTCATGGAATTCTTCAAAAATTATGTAATCATGTATTTGTCTTCAAAATCTCGCCTTAATGGTTTAAATCGCCATTTAAGTATAAGTGTTCATTTGCTGAATTTTGGACAGTCAGCGAATGTGTGTACGTATGCTTATCCATATTAGATTAAACCTGTGGTTTGGTATATTTTATCTTGTCTCAAAAGTAAAAGCTTGATGATTCTTCCATTTTTCACCACATATGCAGTAACCTTATTTGGGAGATAAATGAACATATATATATTTTTGTTTTTATTCAAAAAACAAATGGTTTCCCGTCTGTAATTTCTAGCCAATGTCAAAGCTTTTAATAAAACTTCATAATTAGTGTTTGTATGAATTCTTCATTTCCAATGCAAACTTTGATTAGCGATAACTTGAAATCCACTTGTGCTCCAAATTTCATTTTTCTTTTAAAATAAAGCTCATGGATTTCTTCAAAATTATGTAATCATGTATTTATCTTCAAAATCTCGCCTTAATGGCTTAAATCGCCATTTAAGTCTAAGTGTTCATTTGGTGAAAGAGTTTGGGTTATTTCTTCAATTACTTGTTGCGTTATATTCTCTCTTTCATGATCTCAGGTTAAATCTTCGGTCGAAAAATGGAAAAGTAAATTCATATGAATATATAACTATTTTCCTTGAGATATCCTTCTCAGTAGCAAACAAATGGTTTCCCGTCTGTAATTTCTAGCCAATGTCAAAGCTTTTAATAAAACTTCATAATTAGTGTTTGTATAAATTCTTCATTTCCAATGCAAACTTTGATTAGCGATAACTTGAAATCCACTTGTGCTCCAAATTTCATTTTTCTTTTAAAATAAAGCTCATGGAATTCTTCAAAAATTATGTAATCATGTATTTGTCTTCAAAATCTCGCCTTAATGGTTTAAATCGCCATTTAAGTATAAGTGTTCATTTGCTGAATTTTGGACAGTCAGCGAATGTGTGTACGTATGCTTATCCATATTAGATTAAACCTGTGGTTTGGTATATTTTATCTTGTCTCAAAAGTAAAAGCTTGATGATTCTTCCATTTTTCACCACATATGCAGTAACCTTATTTGGGAGATAAATGAACATATATATATTTTTGTTTTTATTCAAAAAACAAATGGTTTCCCGTCTGTAATTTTTAGCCAATGTCAAAGCTTTTAATAAAACTTCATAATTAGTGTTTGTATAAATTCTTCATTTCCAATGCAAACTTTGATTAGCGATAACTTGAAATCCACTTGTGCTCCAAATTTCATTTTTCTTTTAAAATAAAGCTCATGGAATTCTTCAAAAATTATGTAATCATGTATTTGTCTTCAAAATCTCGCCTTAATGGTTTAAATCGCCATTTAAGTATAAGTGTTCATTTGCTGAATTTTGGACAGTCAGCGAATGTGTGTACGTATGCTTATCCATATTAGATTAAACCTGTGGTTTGGTATATTTTATCTTGTCTCAAAAGTAAAAGCTTGATGATTCTTCCATTTTTCACCACATATGCAGTAACCTTATTTGGGAGATAAATGAACATATATATATTTTTGTTTTTATTCAAAAAACAAATGGTTTCCCGTCTGTAATTTCTAGCCAATGTCAAAGCTTTTAATAAAACTTCATAATTAGTGTTTGTATGAATTCTTCATTTCCAATGCAAACTTTGATTAGCGATAACTTGAAATCCACTTGTGCTCCAAATTTCATTTTTCTTTTAAAATAAAGCTCATGGATTTCTTCAAAAATTATGTAATCATGTATTTATCTTCAAAATCTCGCCTTAATGGCTTAAATCGCCATTTAAGTCTAAGTGTTCATTTGGTGAAAGAGTTTGGGTTATTTCTTCAATTACTTGTTGCGTTATATTCTCTCTTTCATGATCTCAGGTTAAATCTTCGGTCGAAAAATGGTAAAGTAAATTCATATGAATATATAACTATTTTCCTTGAGATATCCTTCTCAGTAGCAAACAAATGGTTTCCCGTCTGTAATTTCTAGCCAATGTCAAAGCTTTTAATAAAACTTCATAATTAGTGTTTGTATAAATTCTTCATTTCCAATGCAAACTTTGATTAGCGATAACTTGAAATCCACTTGTGCTCCAAATTTCATTTTTCTTTTAAAATAAAGCTCATGGAATTCTTCAAAAATTATGTAATCATGTATTTGTCTTCAAAATCTCGCCTTAATGGTTTAAATCGCCATTTAAGTATAAGTGTTCATTTGCTGAATTTTGGACAGTCAGCGAATGTGTGTACGTATGCTTATCCATATTAGATTAAACCTGTGGTTTGGTATATTTTATCTTGTCTCAAAAGTAAGAGCTTGATGATTCTTCCATTTTTCACCACATATGCAGTAACCTTATTTGGGAGATAAATGAACATATATATATTTTTGTTTTTATTCAAAAAACAAATGGTTTCCCGTCTGTAATTTTTAGCCAATGTCAAAGCTTTTAATAAAACTTCATAATTAGTGTTTGTATGAATTCTTCATTTCCAATGCAAACTTTGATTAGCGATAACTTGAAATCCACTTGTGCTCCAAATTTCATTTTTCTTTTAAAATAAAGCTCATGGATTTCTTCAAAAATTATGTAATCATGTATTTATCTTCAAAATCTCGCCTTAATGGCTTAAATCGCCATTTAAGTCTAAGTGTTCATTTGGTGAAAGAGTTTGGGTTATTTCTTCAATTACTTGTTGCGTTATATTCTCTCTTTCATGATCTCAGGTTAAATCTTCGGTCGAAAAATGGAAAAGTAAATTCATATGAATATATAACTATTTTCCTTGAGATATCCTTCTCAGTAGCAAACAAATGGTTTCCCGTCTGTAATTTCTAGCCAATGTCAAAGCTTTTAATAAAACTTCATAATTAGTGTTTGTATAAATTCTTCATTTCCAATGCAAACTTTGATTAGCGATAACTTGAAATCCACTTGTGCTCCAAATTTCATTTTTCTTTTAAAATAAAGCTCATGGAATTCTTCAAAAATTATGTAATCATGTATTTGTCTTCAAAATCTCGCCTTAATGGTTTAAATCGCCATTTAAGTATAAGTGTTCATTTGCTGAATTTTGGACAGTCAGCGAATGTGTGTACGTATGCTTATCCATATTAGATTAAACCTGTGGTTTGGTATATTTTATCTTGTCTCAAAAGTAAAAGCTTGATGATTCTTCCATTTTTCACCACATATGCAGTAACCTTATTTGGGAGATAAATGAACATATATATATTTTTGTTTTTATTCAAAAAACAAATGGTTTCCCGTCTGTAATTTTTAGCCAATGTCAAAGCTTTTAATAAAACTTCATAATTAGTGTTTGTATAAATTCTTCATTTCCAATGCAAACTTTGATTAGCGATAACTTGAAATCCACTTGTGCTCCAAATTTCATTTTTCTTTTAAAATAAAGCTCATGGAATTCTTCAAAAATTATGTAATCATGTATTTGTCTTCAAAATCTCGCCTTAATGGTTTAAATCGCCATTTAAGTATAAGTGTTCATTTGCTGAATTTTGGACAGTCAGCGAATGTGTGTACGTATGCTTATCCATATTAGATTAAACCTGTGGTTTGGTATATTTTATCTTGTCTCAAAAGTAAGAGCTTGATGATTCTTCCATTTTTCACCACATATGCAGTAACCTTATTTGGGAGATAAATGAACATATATATATTTTTGTTTTTATTCAAAAAACAAATGGTTTCCCGTCTGTAATTTTTTGCCAATGTCAAAGCTTTTAATAAAACTTCATAATTAGTGTTTGTATGAATTCTTCATTTCCAATGCAAACTTTGATTAGCGATAACTTGAAATCCACTTGTGCTCCAAATTTCATTTTTCTTTTAAAATAAAGCTCATGGATTTCTTCAAAAATTATGTAATCATGTATTTATCTTCAAAATCTCGCCTTAATGGCTTAAATCGCCATTTAAGTCTAAGTGTTCATTTGGTGAAAGAGTTTGGGTTATTTCTTCAATTACTTGTTGCGTTATATTCTCTCTTTCATGATCTCAGGTTAAATCTTCGGTCGAAAAATGGAAAAGTAAATTCATATGAATATATAACTATTTTCCTTGAGATATCCTTCTCAGTAGCAAACAAATGGTTTCCCGTCTGTAATTTCTAGCCAATGTCAAAGCTTTTAATAAAACTTCATAATTAGTGTTTGTATAAATTCTTCATTTCCAATGCAAACTTTGATTAGCGATAACTTGAAATCCACTTGTGCTCCAAATTTCATTTTTCTTTTAAAATAAAGCTCATGGAATTCTTCAAAAATTATGTAATCATGTATTTGTCTTCAAAATCTCGCCTTAATGGTTTAAATCGCCATTTAAGTATAAGTGTTCATTTGCTGAATTTTGGACAGTCAGCGAATGTGTGTACGTATGCTTATCCATATTAGATTAAACCTGTGGTTTGGTATATTTTATCTTGTCTCAAAAGTAAGAGCTTGATGATTCTTCCATTTTTCACCACATATGCAGTAACCTTATTTGGGAGATAAATGAACATATATATATTTTTGTTTTTATTCAAAAAACAAATGGTTTCCCGTCTGTAATTTTTTGCCAATGTCAAAGCTTTTAATAAAACTTCATAATTAGTGTTTGTATGAATTCTTCATTTCCAATGCAAACTTTGATTAGCGATAACTTGAAATCCACTTGTGCTCCAAATTTCATTTTTCTTTTAAAATAAAGCTCATGGATTTCTTCAAAAATTATGTAATCATGTATTTATCTTCAAAATCTCGCCTTAATGGCTTAAATCGCCATTTAAGTCTAAGTGTTCATTTGGTGAAAGAGTTTGGGTTATTTCTTCAATTACTTGTTGCGTTATATTCTCTCTTTCATGATCTCAGGTTAAATCTTCGGTCGAAAAATGGAAAAGTAAATTCATATGAATATATAACTATTTTCCTTGAGATATCCTTCTCAGTAGCAAACAAATGGTTTCCCGTCTGTAATTTCTAGCCAATGTCAAAGCTTTTAATAAAACTTCATAATTAGTGTTTGTATAAATTCTTCATTTCCAATGCAAACTTTGATTAGCGATAACTTGAAATCCACTTGTGCTCCAAATTTCATTTTTCTTTTAAAATAAAGCTCATGGAATTCTTCAAAAATTATGTAATCATGTATTTGTCTTCAAAATCTCGCCTTAATGGTTTAAATCGCCATTTAAGTATAAGTGTTCATTTGCTGAATTTTGGACAGTCAGCGAATGTGTGTACGTATGCTTATCCATATTAGATTAAACCTGTGGTTTGGTATATTTTATCTTGTCTCAAAAGTAAAAGCTTGATGATTCTTCCATTTTTCACCACATATGCAGTAACCTTATTTGGGAGATAAATGAACATATATATATTTTTGTTTTTATTCAAAAAACAAATGGTTTCCCGTCTGTAATTTTTAGCCAATGTCAAAGCTTTTAATAAAACTTCATAATTAGTGTTTGTATAAATTCTTCATTTCCAATGCAAACTTTGATTAGCGATAACTTGAAATCCACTTGTGCTCCAAATTTCATTTTTCTTTTAAAATAAAGCTCATGGAATTCTTCAAAAATTATGTAATCATGTATTTGTCTTCAAAATCTCGCCTTAATGGTTTAAATCGCCATTTAAGTATAAGTGTTCATTTGCTGAATTTTGGACAGTCAGCGAATGTGTGTACGTATGCTTATCCATATTAGATTAAACCTGTGGTTTGGTATATTTTATCTTGTCTCAAAAGTAAAAGCTTGATGATTCTTCCATTTTTCACCACATATGCAGTAACCTTATTTGGGAGATAAATGAACATATATATATTTTTGTTTTTATTCAAAAAACAAATGGTTTCCCGTCTGTAATTTCTAGCCAATGTCAAAGCTTTTAATAAAACTTCATAATTAGTGTTTGTATGAATTCTTCATTTCCAATGCAAACTTTGATTAGCGATAACTTGAAATCCACTTGTGCTCCAAATTTCATTTTTCTTTTAAAATAAAGCTCATGGATTTCTTCAAAATTATGTAATCATGTATTTATCTTCAAAATCTCGCCTTAATGGCTTAAATCGCCATTTAAGTCTAAGTGTTCATTTGGTGAAAGAGTTTGGGTTATTTCTTCAATTACTTGTTGCGTTATATTCTCTCTTTCATGATCTCAGGTTAAATCTTCGGTCGAAAAATGGAAAAGTAAATTCATATGAATATATAACTATTTTCCTTGAGATATCCTTCTCAGTAGCAAACAAATGGTTTCCCGTCTGTAATTTCTAGCCAATGTCAAAGCTTTTAATAAAACTTCATAATTAGTGTTTGTATAAATTCTTCATTTCCAATGCAAACTTTGATTAGCGATAACTTGAAATCCACTTGTGCTCCAAATTTCATTTTTCTTTTAAAATAAAGCTCATGGAATTCTTCAAAAATTATGTAATCATGTATTTGTCTTCAAAATCTCGCCTTAATGGTTTAAATCGCCATTTAAGTATAAGTGTTCATTTGCTGAATTTTGGACAGTCAGCGAATGTGTGTACGTATGCTTATCCATATTAGATTAAACCTGTGGTTTGGTATATTTTATCTTGTCTCAAAAGTAAAAGCTTGATGATTCTTCCATTTTTCACCACATATGCAGTAACCTTATTTGGGAGATAAATGAACATATATATATTTTTGTTTTTATTCAAAAAACAAATGGTTTCCCGTCTGTAATTTCTAGCCAATGTCAAAGCTTTTAATAAAACTTCATAATTAGTGTTTGTATGAATTCTTCATTTCCAATGCAAACTTTGATTAGCGATAACTTGAAATCCACTTGTGCTCCAAATTTCATTTTTCTTTTAAAATAAAGCTCATGGATTTCTTCAAAAATTATGTAATCATGTATTTATCTTCAAAATCTCGCCTTAATGGCTTAAATCGCCATTTAAGTCTAAGTGTTCATTTGGTGAAAGAGTTTGGGTTATTTCTTCAATTACTTGTTGCGTTATATTCTCTCTTTCATGATCTCAGGTTAAATCTTCGGTCGAAAAATGGTAAAGTAAATTCATATGAATATATAACTATTTTCCTTGAGATATCCTTCTCAGTAGCAAACAAATGGTTTCCCGTCTGTAATTTCTAGCCAATGTCAAAGCTTTTAATAAAACTTCATAATTAGTGTTTGTATAAATTCTTCATTTCCAATGCAAACTTTGATTAGCGATAACTTGAAATCCACTTGTGCTCCAAATTTCATTTTTCTTTTAAAATAAAGCTCATGGAATTCTTCAAAAATTATGTAATCATGTATTTGTCTTCAAAATCTCGCCTTAATGGTTTAAATCGCCATTTAAGTATAAGTGTTCATTTGCTGAATTTTGGACAGTCAGCGAATGTGTGTACGTATGCTTATCCATATTAGATTAAACCTGTGGTTTGGTATATTTTATCTTGTCTCAAAAGTAAAAGCTTGATGATTCTTCCATTTTTCACCACATATGCAGTAACCTTATTTGGGAGATAAATGAACATATATATATTTTTGTTTTTATTCAAAAAACAAATGGTTTCCCGTCTGTAATTTTTAGCCAATGTCAAAGCTTTTAATAAAACTTCATAATTAGTGTTTGTATAAATTCTTCATTTCCAATGCAAACTTTGATTAGCGATAACTTGAAATCCACTTGTGCTCCAAATTTCATTTTTCTTTTAAAATAAAGCTCATGGAATTCTTCAAAAATTATGTAATCATGTATTTGTCTTCAAAATCTCGCCTTAATGGTTTAAATCGCCATTTAAGTATAAGTGTTCATTTGCTGAATTTTGGACAGTCAGCGAATGTGTGTACGTATGCTTATCCATATTAGATTAAACCTGTGGTTTGGTATATTTTATCTTGTCTCAAAAGTAAAAGCTTGATGATTCTTCCATTTTTCACCACATATGCAGTAACCTTATTTGGGAGATAAATGAACATATATATATTTTTGTTTTTATTCAAAAAACAAATGGTTTCCCGTCTGTAATTTCTAGCCAATGTCAAAGCTTTTAATAAAACTTCATAATTAGTGTTTGTATGAATTCTTCATTTCCAATGCAAACTTTGATTAGCGATAACTTGAAATCCACTTGTGCTCCAAATTTCATTTTTCTTTTAAAATAAAGCTCATGGATTTCTTCAAAAATTATGTAATCATGTATTTATCTTCAAAATCTCGCCTTAATGGCTTAAATCGCCATTTAAGTCTAAGTGTTCATTTGGTGAAAGAGTTTGGGTTATTTCTTCAATTACTTGTTGCGTTATATTCTCTCTTTCATGATCTCAGGTTAAATCTTCGGTCGAAAAATGGTAAAGTAAATTCATATGAATATATAACTATTTTCCTTGAGATATCCTTCTCAGTAGCAAACAAATGGTTTCCCGTCTGTAATTTCTAGCCAATGTCAAAGCTTTTAATAAAACTTCATAATTAGTGTTTGTATAAATTCTTCATTTCCAATGCAAACTTTGATTAGCGATAACTTGAAATCCACTTGTGCTCCAAATTTCATTTTTCTTTTAAAATAAAGCTCATGGAATTCTTCAAAAATTATGTAATCATGTATTTGTCTTCAAAATCTCGCCTTAATGGTTTAAATCGCCATTTAAGTATAAGTGTTCATTTGCTGAATTTTGGACAGTCAGCGAATGTGTGTACGTATGCTTATCCATATTAGATTAAACCTGTGGTTTGGTATATTTTATCTTGTCTCAAAAGTAAAAGCTTGATGATTCTTCCATTTTTCACCACATATGCAGTAACCTTATTTGGGAGATAAATGAACATATATATATTTTTGTTTTTATTCAAAAAACAAATGGTTTCCCGTCTGTAATTTTTAGCCAATGTCAAAGCTTTTAATAAAACTTCATAATTAGTGTTTGTATAAATTCTTCATTTCCAATGCAAACTTTGATTAGCGATAACTTGAAATCCACTTGTGCTCCAAATTTCATTTTTCTTTTAAAATAAAGCTCATGGAATTCTTCAAAAATTATGTAATCATGTATTTGTCTTCAAAATCTCGCCTTAATGGTTTAAATCGCCATTTAAGTATAAGTGTTCATTTGCTGAATTTTGGACAGTCAGCGAATGTGTGTACGTATGCTTATCCATATTAGATTAAACCTGTGGTTTGGTATATTTTATCTTGTCTCAAAAGTAAAAGCTTGATGATTCTTCCATTTTTCACCACATATGCAGTAACCTTATTTGGGAGATAAATGAACATATATATATTTTTGTTTTTATTCAAAAAACAAATGGTTTCCCGTCTGTAATTTCTAGCCAATGTCAAAGCTTTTAATAAAACTTCATAATTAGTGTTTGTATGAATTCTTCATTTCCAATGCAAACTTTGATTAGCGATAACTTGAAATCCACTTGTGCTCCAAATTTCATTTTTCTTTTAAAATAAAGCTCATGGATTTCTTCAAAAATTATGTAATCATGTATTTATCTTCAAAATCTCGCCTTAATGGCTTAAATCGCCATTTAAGTCTAAGTGTTCATTTGGTGAAAGAGTTTGGGTTATTTCTTCAATTACTTGTTGCGTTATATTCTCTCTTTCATGATCTCAGGTTAAATCTTCGGTCGAAAAATGGTAAAGTAAATTCATATGAATATATAACTATTTTCCTTGAGATATCCTTCTCAGTAGCAAACAAATGGTTTCCCGTCTGTAATTTCTAGCCAATGTCAAAGCTTTTAATAAAACTTCATAATTAGTGTTTGTATAAATTCTTCATTTCCAATGCAAACTTTGATTAGCGATAACTTGAAATCCACTTGTGCTCCAAATTTCATTTTTCTTTTAAAATAAAGCTCATGGAATTCTTCAAAAATTATGTAATCATGTATTTGTCTTCAAAATCTCGCCTTAATGGTTTAAATCGCCATTTAAGTATAAGTGTTCATTTGCTGAATTTTGGACAGTCAGCGAATGTGTGTACGTATGCTTATCCATATTAGATTAAACCTGTGGTTTGGTATATTTTATCTTGTCTCAAAAGTAAAAGCTTGATGATTCTTCCATTTTTCACCACATATGCAGTAACCTTATTTGGGAGATAAATGAACATATATATATTTTTGTTTTTATTCAAAAAACAAATGGTTTCCCGTCTGTAATTTTTAGCCAATGTCAAAGCTTTTAATAAAACTTCATAATTAGTGTTTGTATAAATTCTTCATTTCCAATGCAAACTTTGATTAGCGATAACTTGAAATCCACTTGTGCTCCAAATTTCATTTTTCTTTTAAAATAAAGCTCATGGAATTCTTCAAAAATTATGTAATCATGTATTTGTCTTCAAAATCTCGCCTTAATGGTTTAAATCGCCATTTAAGTATAAGTGTTCATTTGCTGAATTTTGGACAGTCAGCGAATGTGTGTACGTATGCTTATCCATATTAGATTAAACCTGTGGTTTGGTATATTTTATCTTGTCTCAAAAGTAAAAGCTTGATGATTCTTCCATTTTTCACCACATATGCAGTAACCTTATTTGGGAGATAAATGAACATATATATATTTTTGTTTTTATTCAAAAAACAAATGGTTTCCCGTCTGTAATTTCTAGCCAATGTCAAAGCTTTTAATAAAACTTCATAATTAGTGTTTGTATGAATTCTTCATTTCCAATGCAAACTTTGATTAGCGATAACTTGAAATCCACTTGTGCTCCAAATTTCATTTTTCTTTTAAAATAAAGCTCATGGATTTCTTCAAAAATTATGTAATCATGTATTTATCTTCAAAATCTCGCCTTAATGGCTTAAATCGCCATTTAAGTCTAAGTGTTCATTTGGTGAAAGAGTTTGGGTTATTTCTTCAATTACTTGTTGCGTTATATTCTCTCTTTCATGATCTCAGGTTAAATCTTCGGTCGAAAAATGGTAAAGTAAATTCATATGAATATATAACTATTTTCCTTGAGATATCCTTCTCAGTAGCAAACAAATGGTTTCCCGTCTGTAATTTCTAGCCAATGTCAAAGCTTTTAATAAAACTTCATAATTAGTGTTTGTATAAATTCTTCATTTCCAATGCAAACTTTGATTAGCGATAACTTGAAATCCACTTGTGCTCCAAATTTCATTTTTCTTTTAAAATAAAGCTCATGGAATTCTTCAAAAATTATGTAATCATGTATTTGTCTTCAAAATCTCGCCTTAATGGTTTAAATCGCCATTTAAGTATAAGTGTTCATTTGCTGAATTTTGGACAGTCAGCGAATGTGTGTACGTATGCTTATCCATATTATATTAAACCTGTGGTTTGGTATATTTTATCTTGTCTCAAAAGTAAAAGCTTGATGATTCTTCCATTTTTCACCACATATGCAGTAACCTTATTTGGGAGATAAATGAACATATATATATTTTTGTTTTTATTCAAAAAACAAATGGTTTCCCGTCTGTAATTTTTAGCCAATGTCAAAGCTTTTAATAAAACTTCATAATTAGTGTTTGTATAAATTCTTCATTTCCAATGCAAACTTTGATTAGCGATAACTTGAAATCCACTTGTGCTCCAAATTTCATTTTTCTTTTAAAATAAAGCTCATGGAATTCTTCAAAAATTATGTAATCATGTATTTGTCTTCAAAATCTCGCCTTAATGGTTTAAATCGCCATTTAAGTATAAGTGTTCATTTGCTGAATTTTGGACAGTCAGCGAATGTGTGTACGTATGCTTATCCATATTAGATTAAACCTGTGGTTTGGTATATTTTATCTTGTCTCAAAAGTAAAAGCTTGATGATTCTTCCATTTTTCACCACATATGCAGTAACCTTATTTGGGAGATAAATGAACATATATATATTTTTGTTTTTATTCAAAAAACAAATGGTTTCCCGTCTGTAATTTTTAGCCAATGTCAAAGCTTTTAATAAAACTTCATAATTAGTGTTTGTATAAATTCTTCATTTCCAATGCAAACTTTGATTAGCGATAACTTGAAATCCACTTGTGCTCCAAATTTCATTTTTCTTTTAAAATAAAGCTCATGGAATTCTTCAAAAATTATGTAATCATGTATTTGTCTTCAAAATCTCGCCTTAATGGTTTAAATCGCCATTTAAGTATAAGTGTTCATTTGCTGAATTTTGGACAGTCAGCGAATGTGTGTACGTATGCTTATCCATATTAGATTAAACCTGTGGTTTGGTATATTTTATCTTGTCTCAAAAGTAAAAGCTTGATGATTCTTCCATTTTTCACCACATATGCAGTAACCTTATTTGGGAGATAAATGAACATATATATATTTTTGTTTTTATTCAAAAAACAAATGGTTTCCCGTCTGTAATTTCTAGCCAATGTCAAAGCTTTTAATAAAACTTCATAATTAGTGTTTGTATGAATTCTTCATTTCCAATGCAAACTTTGATTAGCGATAACTTGAAATCCACTTGTGCTCCAAATTTCATTTTTCTTTTAAAATAAAGCTCATGGATTTCTTCAAAAATTATGTAATCATGTATTTATCTTCAAAATCTCGCCTTAATGGCTTAAATCGCCATTTAAGTCTAAGTGTTCATTTGGTGAAAGAGTTTGGGTTATTTCTTCAATTACTTGTTGCGTTATATTCTCTCTTTCATGATCTCAGGTTAAATCTTCGGTCGAAAAATGGTAAAGTAAATTCATATGAATATATAACTATTTTCCTTGAGATATCCTTCTCAGTAGCAAACAAATGGTTTCCCGTCTGTAATTTCTAGCCAATGTCAAAGCTTTTAATAAAACTTCATAATTAGTGTTTGTATAAATTCTTCATTTCCAATGCAAACTTTGATTAGCGATAACTTGAAATCCACTTGTGCTCCAAATTTCATTTTTCTTTTAAAATAAAGCTCATGGAATTCTTCAAAAATTATGTAATCATGTATTTGTCTTCAAAATCTCGCCTTAATGGTTTAAATCGCCATTTAAGTATAAGTGTTCATTTGCTGAATTTTGGACAGTCAGCGAATGTGTGTACGTATGCTTATCCATATTATATTAAACCTGTGGTTTGGTATATTTTATCTTGTCTCAAAAGTAAAAGCTTGATGATTCTTCCATTTTTCACCACATATGCAGTAACCTTATTTGGGAGATAAATGAACATATATATATTTTTGTTTTTATTCAAAAAACAAATGGTTTCCCGTCTGTAATTTTTAGCCAATGTCAAAGCTTTTAATAAAACTTCATAATTAGTGTTTGTATAAATTCTTCATTTCCAATGCAAACTTTGATTAGCGATAACTTGAAATCCACTTGTGCTCCAAATTTCATTTTTCTTTTAAAATAAAGCTCATGGAATTCTTCAAAAATTATGTAATCATGTATTTGTCTTCAAAATCTCGCCTTAATGGTTTAAATCGCCATTTAAGTATAAGTGTTCATTTGCTGAATTTTGGACAGTCAGCGAATGTGTGTACGTATGCTTATCCATATTAGATTAAACCTGTGGTTTGGTATATTTTATCTTGTCTCAAAAGTAAAAGCTTGATGATTCTTCCATTTTTCACCACATATGCAGTAACCTTATTTGGGAGATAAATGAACATATATATATTTTTGTTTTTATTCAAAAAACAAATGGTTTCCCGTCTGTAATTTCTAGCCAATGTCAAAGCTTTTAATAAAACTTCATAATTAGTGTTTGTATGAATTCTTCATTTCCAATGCAAACTTTGATTAGCGATAACTTGAAATCCACTTGTGCTCCAAATTTCATTTTTCTTTTAAAATAAAGCTCATGGATTTCTTCAAAAATTATGTAATCATGTATTTATCTTCAAAATCTCGCCTTAATGGCTTAAATCGCCATTTAAGTCTAAGTGTTCATTTGGTGAAAGAGTTTGGGTTATTTCTTCAATTACTTGTTGCGTTATATTCTCTCTTTCATGATCTCAGGTTAAATCTTCGGTCGAAAAATGGTAAAGTAAATTCATATGAATATATAACTATTTTCCTTGAGATATCCTTCTCAGTAGCAAACAAATGGTTTCCCGTCTGTAATTTCTAGCCAATGTCAAAGCTTTTAATAAAACTTCATAATTAGTGTTTGTATAAATTCTTCATTTCCAATGCAAACTTTGATTAGCGATAACTTGAAATCCACTTGTGCTCCAAATTTCATTTTTCTTTTAAAATAAAGCTCATGGAATTCTTCAAAAATTATGTAATCATGTATTTGTCTTCAAAATCTCGCCTTAATGGTTTAAATCGCCATTTAAGTATAAGTGTTCATTTGCTGAATTTTGGACAGTCAGCGAATGTGTGTACGTATGCTTATCCATATTAGATTAAACCTGTGGTTTGGTATATTTTATCTTGTCTCAAAAGTAAAAGCTTGATGATTCTTCCATTTTTCACCACATATGCAGTAACCTTATTTGGGAGATAAATGAACATATATATATTTTTGTTTTTATTCAAAAAACAAATGGTTTCCCGTCTGTAATTTCTAGCCAATGTCAAAGCTTTTAATAAAACTTCATAATTAGTGTTTGTATGAATTCTTCATTTCCAATGCAAACTTTGATTAGCGATAACTTGAAATCCACTTGTGCTCCAAATTTCATTTTTCTTTTAAAATAAAGCTCATGGATTTCTTCAAAAATTATGTAATCATGTATTTATCTTCAAAATCTCGCCTTAATGGCTTAAATCGCCATTTAAGTCTAAGTGTTCATTTGGTGAAAGAGTTTGGGTTATTTCTTCAATTACTTGTTGCGTTATATTCTCTCTTTCATGATCTCAGGTTAAATCTTCGGTCGAAAAATGGTAAAGTAAATTCATATGAATATATAACTATTTTCCTTGAGATATCCTTCTCAGTAGCAAACAAATGGTTTCCCGTCTGTAATTTCTAGCCAATGTCAAAGCTTTTAATAAAACTTCATAATTAGTGTTTGTATAAATTCTTCATTTCCAATGCAAACTTTGATTAGCGATAACTTGAAATCCACTTGTGCTCCAAATTTCATTTTTCTTTTAAAATAAAGCTCATGGAATTCTTCAAAAATTATGTAATCATGTATTTGTCTTCAAAATCTCGCCTTAATGGTTTAAATCGCCATTTAAGTATAAGTGTTCATTTGCTGAATTTTGGACAGTCAGCGAATGTGTGTACGTATGCTTATCCATATTAGATTAAACCTGTGGTTTGGTATATTTTATCTTGTCTCAAAAGTAAAAGCTTGATGATTCTTCCATTTTTCACCACATATGCAGTAACCTTATTTGGGAGATAAATGAACATATATATATTTTTGTTTTTATTCAAAAAACAAATGGTTTCCCGTCTGTAATTTTTAGCCAATGTCAAAGCTTTTAATAAAACTTCATAATTAGTGTTTGTATAAATTCTTCATTTCCAATGCAAACTTTGATTAGCGATAACTTGAAATCCACTTGTGCTCCAAATTTCATT
Organism: Lytechinus pictus; assembly: GCF_037042905.1. Classification (NCBI taxonomy): domain Eukaryota; kingdom Metazoa; phylum Echinodermata; class Echinoidea; order Temnopleuroida; family Toxopneustidae; genus Lytechinus; species Lytechinus pictus. The sequence continues at coordinate 15,108 of NW_026974188.1, read as the reverse complement.
TTTCTTTTAAAATAAAGCTCATGGAATTCTTCAAAAATTATGTAATCATGTATTTGTCTTCAAAATCTCGCCTTAATGGTTTAAATCGCCATTTAAGTATAAGTGTTCATTTGCTGAATTTTGGACAGTCAGCGAATGTGTGTACGTATGCTTATCCATATTAGATTAAACCTGTGGTTTGGTATATTTTATCTTGTCTCAAAAGTAAAAGCTTGATGATTCTTCCATTTTTCACCACATATGCAGTAACCTTATTTGGGAGATAAATGAACATATATATATTTTTGTTTTTATTCAAAAAACAAATGGTTTCCCGTCTGTAATTTCTAGCCAATGTCAAAGCTTTTAATAAAACTTCATAATTAGTGTTTGTATGAATTCTTCATTTCCAATGCAAACTTTGATTAGCGATAACTTGAAATCCACTTGTGCTCCAAATTTCATTTTTCTTTTAAAATAAAGCTCATGGATTTCTTCAAAAATTATGTAATCATGTATTTATCTTCAAAATCTCGCCTTAATGGCTTAAATCGCCATTTAAGTCTAAGTGTTCATTTGGTGAAAGAGTTTGGGTTATTTCTTCAATTACTTGTTGCGTTATATTCTCTCTTTCATGATCTCAGGTTAAATCTTCGGTCGAAAAATGGTAAAGTAAATTCATATGAATATATAACTATTTTCCTTGAGATATCCTTCTCAGTAGCAAACAAATGGTTTCCCGTCTGTAATTTCTAGCCAATGTCAAAGCTTTTAATAAAACTTCATAATTAGTGTTTGTATAAATTCTTCATTTCCAATGCAAACTTTGATTAGCGATAACTTGAAATCCACTTGTGCTCCAAATTTCATTTTTCTTTTAAAATAAAGCTCATGGAATTCTTCAAAAATTATGTAATCATGTATTTGTCTTCAAAATCTCGCCTTAATGGTTTAAATCGCCATTTAAGTATAAGTGTTCATTTGCTGAATTTTGGACAGTCAGCGAATGTGTGTACGTATGCTTATCCATATTAGATTAAACCTGTGGTTTGGTATATTTTATCTTGTCTCAAAAGTAAAAGCTTGATGATTCTTCCATTTTTCACCACATATGCAGTAACCTTATTTGGGAGATAAATGAACATATATATATTTTTGTTTTTATTCAAAAAACAAATGGTTTCCCGTCTGTAATTTCTAGCCAATGTCAAAGCTTTTAATAAAACTTCATAATTAGTGTTTGTATGAATTCTTCATTTCCAATGCAAACTTTGATTAGCGATAACTTGAAATCCACTTGTGCTCCAAATTTCATTTTTCTTTTAAAATAAAGCTCATGGATTTCTTCAAAAATTATGTAATCATGTATTTATCTTCAAAATCTCGCCTTAATGGCTTAAATCGCCATTTAAGTCTAAGTGTTCATTTGGTGAAAGAGTTTGGGTTATTTCTTCAATTACTTGTTGCGTTATATTCTCTCTTTCATGATCTCAGGTTAAATCTTCGGTCGAAAAATGGTAAAGTAAATTCATATGAATATATAACTATTTTCCTTGAGATATCCTTCTCAGTAGCAAACAAATGGTTTCCCGTCTGTAATTTCTAGCCAATGTCAAAGCTTTTAATAAAACTTCATAATTAGTGTTTGTATAAATTCTTCATTTCCAATGCAAACTTTGATTAGCGATAACTTGAAATCCACTTGTGCTCCAAATTTCATTTTTCTTTTAAAATAAAGCTCATGGAATTCTTCAAAAATTATGTAATCATGTATTTGTCTTCAAAATCTCGCCTTAATGGTTTAAATCGCCATTTAAGTATAAGTGTTCATTTGCTGAATTTTGGACAGTCAGCGAATGTGTGTACGTATGCTTATCCATATTAGATTAAACCTGTGGTTTGGTATATTTTATCTTGTCTCAAAAGTAAAAGCTTGATGATTCTTCCATTTTTCACCACATATGCAGTAACCTTATTTGGGAGATAAATGAACATATATATATTTTTGTTTTTATTCAAAAAACAAATGGTTTCCCGTCTGTAATTTTTAGCCAATGTCAAAGCTTTTAATAAAACTTCATAATTAGTGTTTGTATAAATTCTTCATTTCCAATGCAAACTTTGATTAGCGATAACTTGAAATCCACTTGTGCTCCAAATTTCATTTTTCTTTTAAAATAAAGCTCATGGAATTCTTCAAAAATTATGTAATCATGTATTTGTCTTCAAAATCTCGCCTTAATGGTTTAAATCGCCATTTAAGTATAAGTGTTCATTTGCTGAATTTTGGACAGTCAGCGAATGTGTGTACGTATGCTTATCCATATTAGATTAAACCTGTGGTTTGGTATATTTTATCTTGTCTCAAAAGTAAAAGCTTGATGATTCTTCCATTTTTCACCACATATGCAGTAACCTTATTTGGGAGATAAATGAACATATATATATTTTTGTTTTTATTCAAAAAACAAATGGTTTCCCGTCTGTAATTTCTAGCCAATGTCAAAGCTTTTAATAAAACTTCATAATTAGTGTTTGTATGAATTCTTCATTTCCAATGCAAACTTTGATTAGCGATAACTTGAAATCCACTTGTGCTCCAAATTTCATTTTTCTTTTAAAATAAAGCTCATGGATTTCTTCAAAAATTATGTAATCATGTATTTATCTTCAAAATCTCGCCTTAATGGCTTAAATCGCCATTTAAGTCTAAGTGTTCATTTGGTGAAAGAGTTTGGGTTATTTCTTCAATTACTTGTTGCGTTATATTCTCTCTTTCATGATCTCAGGTTAAATCTTCGGTCGAAAAATGGTAAAGTAAATTCATATGAATATATAACTATTTTCCTTGAGATATCCTTCTCAGTAGCAAACAAATGGTTTCCCGTCTGTAATTTCTAGCCAATGTCAAAGCTTTTAATAAAACTTCATAATTAGTGTTTGTATAAATTCTTCATTTCCAATGCAAACTTTGATTAGCGATAACTTGAAATCCACTTGTGCTCCAAATTTCATTTTTCTTTTAAAATAAAGCTCATGGAATTCTTCAAAAATTATGTAATCATGTATTTGTCTTCAAAATCTCGCCTTAATGGTTTAAATCGCCATTTAAGTATAAGTGTTCATTTGCTGAATTTTGGACAGTCAGCGAATGTGTGTACGTATGCTTATCCATATTAGATTAAACCTGTGGTTTGGTATATTTTATCTTGTCTCAAAAGTAAAAGCTTGATGATTCTTCCATTTTTCACCACATATGCAGTAACCTTATTTGGGAGATAAATGAACATATATATATTTTTGTTTTTATTCAAAAAACAAATGGTTTCCCGTCTGTAATTTCTAGCCAATGTCAAAGCTTTTAATAAAACTTCATAATTAGTGTTTGTATGAATTCTTCATTTCCAATGCAAACTTTGATTAGCGATAACTTGAAATCCACTTGTGCTCCAAATTTCATTTTTCTTTTAAAATAAAGCTCATGGATTTCTTCAAAAATTATGTAATCATGTATTTATCTTCAAAATCTCGCCTTAATGGCTTAAATCGCCATTTAAGTCTAAGTGTTCATTTGGTGAAAGAGTTTGGGTTATTTCTTCAATTACTTGTTGCGTTATATTCTCTCTTTCATGATCTCAGGTTAAATCTTCGGTCGAAAAATGGTAAAGTAAATTCATATGAATATATAACTATTTTCCTTGAGATATCCTTCTCAGTAGCAAACAAATGGTTTCCCGTCTGTAATTTCTAGCCAATGTCAAAGCTTTTAATAAAACTTCATAATTAGTGTTTGTATAAATTCTTCATTTCCAATGCAAACTTTGATTAGCGATAACTTGAAATCCACTTGTGCTCCAAATTTCATTTTTCTTTTAAAATAAAGCTCATGGAATTCTTCAAAAATTATGTAATCATGTATTTGTCTTCAAAATCTCGCCTTAATGGTTTAAATCGCCATTTAAGTATAAGTGTTCATTTGCTGAATTTTGGACAGTCAGCGAATGTGTGTACGTATGCTTATCCATATTAGATTAAACCTGTGGTTTGGTATATTTTATCTTGTCTCAAAAGTAAAAGCTTGATGATTCTTCCATTTTTCACCACATATGCAGTAACCTTATTTGGGAGATAAATGAACATATATATATTTTTGTTTTTATTCAAAAAACAAATGGTTTCCCGTCTGTAATTTTTAGCCAATGTCAAAGCTTTTAATAAAACTTCATAATTAGTGTTTGTATAAATTCTTCATTTCCAATGCAAACTTTGATTAGCGATAACTTGAAATCCACTTGTGCTCCAAATTTCATTTTTCTTTTAAAATAAAGCTCATGGAATTCTTCAAAAATTATGTAATCATGTATTTGTCTTCAAAATCTCGCCTTAATGGTTTAAATCGCCATTTAAGTATAAGTGTTCATTTGCTGAATTTTGGACAGTCAGCGAATGTGTGTACGTATGCTTATCCATATTAGATTAAACCTGTGGTTTGGTATATTTTATCTTGTCTCAAAAGTAAAAGCTTGATGATTCTTCCATTTTTCACCACATATGCAGTAACCTTATTTGGGAGATAAATGAACATATATATATTTTTGTTTTTATTCAAAAAACAAATGGTTTCCCGTCTGTAATTTCTAGCCAATGTCAAAGCTTTTAATAAAACTTCATAATTAGTGTTTGTATGAATTCTTCATTTCCAATGCAAACTTTGATTAGCGATAACTTGAAATCCACTTGTGCTCCAAATTTCATTTTTCTTTTAAAATAAAGCTCATGGATTTCTTCAAAAATTATGTAATCATGTATTTATCTTCAAAATCTCGCCTTAATGGCTTAAATCGCCATTTAAGTCTAAGTGTTCATTTGGTGAAAGAGTTTGGGTTATTTCTTCAATTACTTGTTGCGTTATATTCTCTCTTTCATGATCTCAGGTTAAATCTTCGGTCGAAAAATGGTAAAGTAAATTCATATGAATATATAACTATTTTCCTTGAGATATCCTTCTCAGTAGCAAACAAATGGTTTCCCGTCTGTAATTTCTAGCCAATGTCAAAGCTTTTAATAAAACTTCATAATTAGTGTTTGTATAAATTCTTCATTTCCAATGCAAACTTTGATTAGCGATAACTTGAAATCCACTTGTGCTCCAAATTTCATTTTTCTTTTAAAATAAAGCTCATGGAATTCTTCAAAAATTATGTAATCATGTATTTGTCTTCAAAATCTCGCCTTAATGGTTTAAATCGCCATTTAAGTATAAGTGTTCATTTGCTGAATTTTGGACAGTCAGCGAATGTGTGTACGTATGCTTATCCATATTAGATTAAACCTGTGGTTTGGTATATTTTATCTTGTCTCAAAAGTAAAAGCTTGATGATTCTTCCATTTTTCACCACATATGCAGTAACCTTATTTGGGAGATAAATGAACATATATATATTTTTGTTTTTATTCAAAAAACAAATGGTTTCCCGTCTGTAATTTCTAGCCAATGTCAAAGCTTTTAATAAAACTTCATAATTAGTGTTTGTATGAATTCTTCATTTCCAATGCAAACTTTGATTAGCGATAACTTGAAATCCACTTGTGCTCCAAATTTCATTTTTCTTTTAAAATAAAGCTCATGGATTTCTTCAAAAATTATGTAATCATGTATTTATCTTCAAAATCTCGCCTTAATGGCTTAAATCGCCATTTAAGTCTAAGTGTTCATTTGGTGAAAGAGTTTGGGTTATTTCTTCAATTACTTGTTGCGTTATATTCTCTCTTTCATGATCTCAGGTTAAATCTTCGGTCGAAAAATGGTAAAGTAAATTCATATGAATATATAACTATTTTCCTTGAGATATCCTTCTCAGTAGCAAACAAATGGTTTCCCGTCTGTAATTTCTAGCCAATGTCAAAGCTTTTAATAAAACTTCATAATTAGTGTTTGTATAAATTCTTCATTTCCAATGCAAACTTTGATTAGCGATAACTTGAAATCCACTTGTGCTCCAAATTTCATTTTTCTTTTAAAATAAAGCTCATGGAATTCTTCAAAAATTATGTAATCATGTATTTGTCTTCAAAATCTCGCCTTAATGGTTTAAATCGCCATTTAAGTATAAGTGTTCATTTGCTGAATTTTGGACAGTCAGCGAATGTGTGTACGTATGCTTATCCATATTAGATTAAACCTGTGGTTTGGTATATTTTATCTTGTCTCAAAAGTAAAAGCTTGATGATTCTTCCATTTTTCACCACATATGCAGTAACCTTATTTGGGAGATAAATGAACATATATATATTTTTGTTTTTATTCAAAAAACAAATGGTTTCCCGTCTGTAATTTTTAGCCAATGTCAAAGCTTTTAATAAAACTTCATAATTAGTGTTTGTATAAATTCTTCATTTCCAATGCAAACTTTGATTAGCGATAACTTGAAATCCACTTGTGCTCCAAATTTCATTTTTCTTTTAAAATAAAGCTCATGGAATTCTTCAAAAATTATGTAATCATGTATTTGTCTTCAAAATCTCGCCTTAATGGTTTAAATCGCCATTTAAGTATAAGTGTTCATTTGCTGAATTTTGGACAGTCAGCGAATGTGTGTACGTATGCTTATCCATATTAGATTAAACCTGTGGTTTGGTATATTTTATCTTGTCTCAAAAGTAAAAGCTTGATGATTCTTCCATTTTTCACCACATATGCAGTAACCTTATTTGGGAGATAAATGAACATATATATATTTTTGTTTTTATTCAAAAAACAAATGGTTTCCCGTCTGTAATTTCTAGCCAATGTCAAAGCTTTTAATAAAACTTCATAATTAGTGTTTGTATGAATTCTTCATTTCCAATGCAAACTTTGATTAGCGATAACTTGAAATCCACTTGTGCTCCAAATTTCATTTTTCTTTTAAAATAAAGCTCATGGATTTCTTCAAAAATTATGTAATCATGTATTTATCTTCAAAATCTCGCCTTAATGGCTTAAATCGCCATTTAAGTCTAAGTGTTCATTTGGTGAAAGAGTTTGGGTTATTTCTTCAATTACTTGTTGCGTTATATTCTCTCTTTCATGATCTCAGGTTAAATCTTCGGTCGAAAAATGGTAAAGTAAATTCATATGAATATATAACTATTTTCCTTGAGATATCCTTCTCAGTAGCAAACAAATGGTTTCCCGTCTGTAATTTCTAGCCAATGTCAAAGCTTTTAATAAAACTTCATAATTAGTGTTTGTATAAATTCTTCATTTCCAATGCAAACTTTGATTAGCGATAACTTGAAATCCACTTGTGCTCCAAATTTCATTTTTCTTTTAAAATAAAGCTCATGGAATTCTTCAAAAATTATGTAATCATGTATTTGTCTTCAAAATCTCGCCTTAATGGTTTAAATCGCCATTTAAGTATAAGTGTTCATTTGCTGAATTTTGGACAGTCAGCGAATGTGTGTACGTATGCTTATCCATATTAGATTAAACCTGTGGTTTGGTATATTTTATCTTGTCTCAAAAGTAAAAGCTTGATGATTCTTCCATTTTTCACCACATATGCAGTAACCTTATTTGGGAGATAAATGAACATATATATATTTTTGTTTTTATTCAAAAAACAAATGGTTTCCCGTCTGTAATTTCTAGCCAATGTCAAAGCTTTTAATAAAACTTCATAATTAGTGTTTGTATGAATTCTTCATTTCCAATGCAAACTTTGATTAGCGATAACTTGAAATCCACTTGTGCTCCAAATTTCATTTTTCTTTTAAAATAAAGCTCATGGATTTCTTCAAAAATTATGTAATCATGTATTTATCTTCAAAATCTCGCCTTAATGGCTTAAATCGCCATTTAAGTCTAAGTGTTCATTTGGTGAAAGAGTTTGGGTTATTTCTTCAATTACTTGTTGCGTTATATTCTCTCTTTCATGATCTCAGGTTAAATCTTCGGTCGAAAAATGGTAAAGTAAATTCATATGAATATATAACTATTTTCCTTGAGATATCCTTCTCAGTAGCAAACAAATGGTTTCCCGTCTGTAATTTCTAGCCAATGTCAAAGCTTTTAATAAAACTTCATAATTAGTGTTTGTATAAATTCTTCATTTCCAATGCAAACTTTGATTAGCGATAACTTGAAATCCACTTGTGCTCCAAATTTCATTTTTCTTTTAAAATAAAGCTCATGGAATTCTTCAAAAATTATGTAATCATGTATTTGTCTTCAAAATCTCGCCTTAATGGTTTAAATCGCCATTTAAGTATAAGTGTTCATTTGCTGAATTTTGGACAGTCAGCGAATGTGTGTACGTATGCTTATCCATATTAGATTAAACCTGTGGTTTGGTATATTTTATCTTGTCTCAAAAGTAAAAGCTTGATGATTCTTCCATTTTTCACCACATATGCAGTAACCTTATTTGGGAGATAAATGAACATATATATATTTTTGTTTTTATTCAAAAAACAAATGGTTTCCCGTCTGTAATTTTTAGCCAATGTCAAAGCTTTTAATAAAACTTCATAATTAGTGTTTGTATAAATTCTTCATTTCCAATGCAAACTTTGATTAGCGATAACTTGAAATCCACTTGTGCTCCAAATTTCATTTTTCTTTTAAAATAAAGCTCATGGAATTCTTCAAAAATTATGTAATCATGTATTTGTCTTCAAAATCTCGCCTTAATGGTTTAAATCGCCATTTAAGTATAAGTGTTCATTTGCTGAATTTTGGACAGTCAGCGAATGTGTGTACGTATGCTTATCCATATTAGATTAAACCTGTGGTTTGGTATATTTTATCTTGTCTCAAAAGTAAAAGCTTGATGATTCTTCCATTTTTCACCACATATGCAGTAACCTTATTTGGGAGATAAATGAACATATATATATTTTTGTTTTTATTCAAAAAACAAATGGTTTCCCGTCTGTAATTTCTAGCCAATGTCAAAGCTTTTAATAAAACTTCATAATTAGTGTTTGTATGAATTCTTCATTTCCAATGCAAACTTTGATTAGCGATAACTTGAAATCCACTTGTGCTCCAAATTTCATTTTTCTTTTAAAATAAAGCTCATGGATTTCTTCAAAAATTATGTAATCATGTATTTATCTTCAAAATCTCGCCTTAATGGCTTAAATCGCCATTTAAGTCTAAGTGTTCATTTGGTGAAAGAGTTTGGGTTATTTCTTCAATTACTTGTTGCGTTATATTCTCTCTTTCATGATCTCAGGTTAAATCTTCGGTCGAAAAATGGTAAAGTAAATTCATATGAATATATAACTATTTTCCTTGAGATATCCTTCTCAGTAGCAAACAAATGGTTTCCCGTCTGTAATTTCTAGCCAATGTCAAAGCTTTTAATAAAACTTCATAATTAGTGTTTGTATAAATTCTTCATTTCCAATGCAAACTTTGATTAGCGATAACTTGAAATCCACTTGTGCTCCAAATTTCATTTTTCTTTTAAAATAAAGCTCATGGAATTCTTCAAAAATTATGTAATCATGTATTTGTCTTCAAAATCTCGCCTTAATGGTTTAAATCGCCATTTAAGTATAAGTGTTCATTTGCTGAATTTTGGACAGTCAGCGAATGTGTGTACGTATGCTTATCCATATTAGATTAAACCTGTGGTTTGGTATATTTTATCTTGTCTCAAAAGTAAAAGCTTGATGATTCTTCCATTTTTCACCACATATGCAGTAACCTTATTTGGGAGATAAATGAACATATATATATTTTTGTTTTTATTCAAAAAACAAATGGTTTCCCGTCTGTAATTTCTAGCCAATGTCAAAGCTTTTAATAAAACTTCATAATTAGTGTTTGTATGAATTCTTCATTTCCAATGCAAACTTTGATTAGCGATAACTTGAAATCCACTTGTGCTCCAAATTTCATTTTTCTTTTAAAATAAAGCTCATGGATTTCTTCAAAAATTATGTAATCATGTATTTATCTTCAAAATCTCGCCTTAATGGCTTAAATCGCCATTTAAGTCTAAGTGTTCATTTGGTGAAAGAGTTTGGGTTATTTCTTCAATTACTTGTTGCGTTATATTCTCTCTTTCATGATCTCAGGTTAAATCTTCGGTCGAAAAATGGTAAAGTAAATTCATATGAATATATAACTATTTTCCTTGAGATATCCTTCTCAGTAGCAAACAAATGGTTTCCCGTCTGTAATTTCTAGCCAATGTCAAAGCTTTTAATAAAACTTCATAATTAGTGTTTGTATAAATTCTTCATTTCCAATGCAAACTTTGATTAGCGATAACTTGAAATCCACTTGTGCTCCAAATTTCATTTTTCTTTTAAAATAAAGCTCATGGAATTCTTCAAAAATTATGTAATCATGTATTTGTCTTCAAAATCTCGCCTTAATGGTTTAAATCGCCATTTAAGTATAAGTGTTCATTTGCTGAATTTTGGACAGTCAGCGAATGTGTGTACGTATGCTTATCCATATTAGATTAAACCTGTGGTTTGGTATATTTTATCTTGTCTCAAAAGTAAAAGCTTGATGATTCTTCCATTTTTCACCACATATGCAGTAACCTTATTTGGGAGATAAATGAACATATATATATTTTTGTTTTTATTCAAAAAACAAATGGTTTCCCGTCTGTAATTTCTAGCCAATGTCAAAGCTTTTAATAAAACTTCATAATTAGTGTTTGTATGAATTCTTCATTTCCAATGCAAACTTTGATTAGCGATAACTTGAAATCCACTTGTGCTCCAAATTTCATTTTTCTTTTAAAATAAAGCTCATGGATTTCTTCAAAAATTATGTAATCATGTATTTATCTTCAAAATCTCGCCTTAATGGCTTAAATCGCCATTTAAGTCTAAGTGTTCATTTGGTGAAAGAGTTTGGGTTATTTCTTCAATTACTTGTTGCGTTATATTCTCTCTTTCATGATCTCAGGTTAAATCTTCGGTCGAAAAATGGTAAAGTAAATTCATATGAATATATAACTATTTTCCTTGAGATATCCTTCTCAGTAGCAAACAAATGGTTTCCCGTCTGTAATTTCTAGCCAATGTCAAAGCTTTTAATAAAACTTCATAATTAGTGTTTGTATAAATTCTTCATTTCCAATGCAAACTTTGATTAGCGATAACTTGAAATCCACTTGTGCTCCAAATTTCATTTTTCTTTTAAAATAAAGCTCATGGAATTCTTCAAAAATTATGTAATCATGTATTTGTCTTCAAAATCTCGCCTTAATGGTTTAAATCGCCATTTAAGTATAAGTGTTCATTTGCTGAATTTTGGACAGTCAGCGAATGTGTGTACGTATGCTTATCCATATTAGATTAAACCTGTGGTTTGGTATATTTTATCTTGTCTCAAAAGTAAAAGCTTGATGATTCTTCCATTTTTCACCACATATGCAGTAACCTTATTTGGGAGATAAATGAACATATATATATTTTTGTTTTTATTCAAAAAACAAATGGTTTCCCGTCTGTAATTTTTAGCCAATGTCAAAGCTTTTAATAAAACTTCATAATTAGTGTTTGTATAAATTCTTCATTTCCAATGCAAACTTTGATTAGCGATAACTTGAAATCCACTTGTGCTCCAAATTTCATTTTTCTTTTAAAATAAAGCTCATGGAATTCTTCAAAAATTATGTAATCATGTATTTGTCTTCAAAATCTCGCCTTAATGGTTTAAATCGCCATTTAAGTATAAGTGTTCATTTGCTGAATTTTGGACAGTCAGCGAATGTGTGTACGTATGCTTATCCATATTAGATTAAACCTGTGGTTTGGTATATTTTATCTTGTCTCAAAAGTAAAAGCTTGATGATTCTTCCATTTTTCACCACATATGCAGTAACCTTATTTGGGAGATAAATGAACATATATATATTTTTGTTTTTATTCAAAAAACAAATGGTTTCCCGTCTGTAATTTCTAGCCAATGTCAAAGCTTTTAATAAAACTTCATAATTAGTGTTTGTATGAATTCTTCATTTCCAATGCAAACTTTGATTAGCGATAACTTGAAATCCACTTGTGCTCCAAATTTCATTTTTCTTTTAAAATAAAGCTCATGGATTTCTTCAAAAATTATGTAATCATGTATTTATCTTCAAAATCTCGCCTTAATGGCTTAAATCGCCATTTAAGTCTAAGTGTTCATTTGGTGAAAGAGTTTGGGTTATTTCTTCAATTACTTGTTGCGTTATATTCTCTCTTTCATGATCTCAGGTTAAATCTTCGGTCGAAAAATGGTAAAGTAAATTCATATGAATATATAACTATTTTCCTTGAGATATCCTTCTCAGTAGCAAACAAATGGTTTCCCGTCTGTAATTTCTAGCCAATGTCAAAGCTTTTAATAAAACTTCATAATTAGTGTTTGTATAAATTCTTCATTTCCAATGCAAACTTTGATTAGCGATAACTTGAAATCCACTTGTGCTCCAAATTTCATTTTTCTTTTAAAATAAAGCTCATGGAATTCTTCAAAAATTATGTAATCATGTATTTGTCTTCAAAATCTCGCCTTAATGGTTTAAATCGCCATTTAAGTATAAGTGTTCATTTGCTGAATTTTGGACAGTCAGCGAATGTGTGTACGTATGCTTATCCATATTAGATTAAACCTGTGGTTTGGTATATTTTATCTTGTCTCAAAAGTAAAAGCTTGATGATTCTTCCATTTTTCACCACATATGCAGTAACCTTATTTGGGAGATAAATGAACATATATATATTTTTGTTTTTATTCAAAAAACAAATGGTTTCCCGTCTGTAATTTCTAGCCAATGTCAAAGCTTTTAATAAAACTTCATAATTAGTGTTTGTATGAATTCTTCATTTCCAATGCAAACTTTGATTAGCGATAACTTGAAATCCACTTGTGCTCCAAATTTCATTTTTCTTTTAAAATAAAGCTCATGGATTTCTTCAAAAATTATGTAATCATGTATTTATCTTCAAAATCTCGCCTTAATGGCTTAAATCGCCATTTAAGTCTAAGTGTTCATTTGGTGAAAGAGTTTGGGTTATTTCTTCAATTACTTGTTGCGTTATATTCTCTCTTTCATGATCTCAGGTTAAATCTTCGGTCGAAAAATGGTAAAGTAAATTCATATGAATATATAACTATTTTCCTTGAGATATCCTTCTCAGTAGCAAACAAATGGTTTCCCGTCTGTAATTTCTAGCCAATGTCAAAGCTTTTAATAAAACTTCATAATTAGTGTTTGTATAAATTCTTCATTTCCAATGCAAACTTTGATTAGCGATAACTTGAAATCCACTTGTGCTCCAAATTTCATTTTTCTTTTAAAATAAAGCTCATGGAATTCTTCAAAAATTATGTAATCATGTATTTGTCTTCAAAATCTCGCCTTAATGGTTTAAATCGCCATTTAAGTATAAGTGTTCATTTGCTGAATTTTGGACAGTCAGCGAATGTGTGTACGTATGCTTATCCATATTAGATTAAACCTGTGGTTTGGTATATTTTATCTTGTCTCAAAAGTAAAAGCTTGATGATTCTTCCATTTTTCACCACATATGCAGTAACCTTATTTGGGAGATAAATGAACATATATATATTTTTGTTTTTATTCAAAAAACAAATGGTTTCCCGTCTGTAATTTCTAGCCAATGTCAAAGCTTTTAATAAAACTTCATAATTAGTGTTTGTATGAATTCTTCATTTCCAATGCAAACTTTGATTAGCGATAACTTGAAATCCACTTGTGCTCCAAATTTCATTTTTCTTTTAAAATAAAGCTCATGGATTTCTTCAAAAATTATGTAATCATGTATTTATCTTCAAAATCTCGCCTTAATGGCTTAAATCGCCATTTAAGTCTAAGTGTTCATTTGGTGAAAGAGTTTGGGTTATTTCTTCAATTACTTGTTGCGTTATATTCTCTCTTTCATGATCTCAGGTTAAATCTTCGGTCGAAAAATGGTAAAGTAAATTCATATGAATATATAACTATTTTCCTTGAGATATCCTTCTCAGTAGCAAACAAATGGTTTCCCGTCTGTAATTTCTAGCCAATGTCAAAGCTTTTAATAAAACTTCATAATTAGTGTTTGTATAAATTCTTCATTTCCAATGCAAACTTTGATTAGCGATAACTTGAAATCCACTTGTGCTCCAAATTTCATTTTTCTTTTAAAATAAAGCTCATGGAATTCTTCAAAAATTATGTAATCATGTATTTGTCTTCAAAATCTCGCCTTAATGGTTTAAATCGCCATTTAAGTATAAGTGTTCATTTGCTGAATTTTGGACAGTCAGCGAATGTGTGTACGTATGCTTATCCATATTAGATTAAACCTGTGGTTTGGTATATTTTATCTTGTCTCAAAAGTAAAAGCTTTGATGATTCTTCCATTTTTCACCACATATGCAGTAACCTTATTTGGGAGATAAATGAACATATATATATTTTTGTTTTTATTCAAAAAACAAATGGTTTCCCGTCTGTAATTTCTAGCCAATGTCAAAGCTTTTAATAAAACTTCATAATTAGTGTTTGTATGAATTCTTCATTTCCAATGCAAACTTTGATTAGCGATAACTTGAAATCCACTTGTGCTCCAAATTTCATTTTTCTTTTAAAATAAAGCTCATGGATTTCTTCAAAAAATTATGTAATCATGTATTTATCTTTCAAAATCTCGCCTTAATGGCTTAAATCGCCATTTAAGTCTAAGTGTTCATTTGGTGAAAGAGTTTGGGTTATTTCTTCAATTACTTGTTGCGTTATATTCTCTCTTTCATGATCTCAGGGTTAAATCTTCGGTCGAAAAATGGTAAAGTAAATTCATATGAATATATAACTATTTTCCTTGAGATATCCTTCTCAGTAGCAAACAAATGGTTTCCCGTCTGTAATTTCTAGCCAATGTCAAAGCTTTTAATAAAACTTCATAATTAGTGTTTGTATAAATTCTTCATTTCCAATGCAAACTTTGATTAGCGATAACTTGAAATCCACTTGTGCTCCAAATTTCATTTTTCTTTTAAAAATAAAGCTCATGGAATTCTTCAAAAATTATGTAATCATGTATTTGGTCTTCAAAATCTCGCCTTAATGGTTTAAATCGCCATTTAAGTATACGTGTCTCCATTTCGCTGACTTTTGG